>NC_081434.1:12971732-13234210 GCF_949786415.1 Peromyscus eremicus
AACAGATATTTTGTGGGGTGTGTCACACACACACACACACATGCATACACACATATGGAAGACAGAGAACAATTTCAAATGTCATTCTTCAGACCTTATCCACTTTAAAAAAACAAAACAAAACAAAAAAACCCAAACAAACAGGTCCTCTCATTGGCCTGTACTTTCAAAGTAGGCCAAGCCTGCTGGCCGGTGAGCCTCAGAAATCTGCATGCCTCTGACTCTCCAGTCCTGGGATTACAAAGTCACACTACCACATGCAGCATTTTCTAAACATAGGTTCTGAGGATTGAACTTAGGTCCTCATGTTTATAAACATCAATCAAATCAAATCAAAACAAAACAAAAGATGCTTTACCAACTGAGCCCAATCCCCCTCCCACCAAGTGTTTTGAACATTGACACTTTCTCTGAAATAGAATATTTGTTGGGCATAAAAGTCAGTGCAGATCAAGTGATAATTCGATTATAGCTCTAATTTTTGTACACACACACACACACACACACACACACACACACACACCAGGTTGGATTTGAACTCTTTATGCAGCTGATAAAAGTCCCTGAACTTCTGATCTGCCTGACTCTACCCACCTCGTTCTGGGATTCTAAGCATATACTACCATTCCTGGTTTATGTAGTGATGGGGATTGAACCCAGGGCTTTGGGCATGCTAGGCAAGCTCTCTATTAGTTAAGCTACATCCCCAGAGCTAGCTTTAGCATTGTTTTCAAGATAAATTTTTCCCTGAAAATTATCCACCTTCCCCCAACACATACACACTGAATAAGTAGGCTAACATTCAATTAAGCCCTAGCTAGAATGAAGATAAACGTTGTCCTGGCAATCCTTGCAAGGTTCCATTGTGAAACCTGTTTTACAAAGAGGGCCTCTTATTAGGAATCTCTCAAACCAGAATGTCAGGAAAACACATACCAATTTCCAGGACTTCATCTCTAGGTGTCCTGAGAATAAATTAGCCAAAATTCAGAATTCCTGATCTTCCAATGGGGCCTTTGGAACACACTAGGTGTAGTGTTGTGGTTAGTGTGGAATACAGAAATGCAGTAAATGTCAGGCTGTGCTTGATAAGATTATAATAAGGAGTAGAAACTAGATTTGAAATTATTTTAGCTATATTTTGGAGACAAAGAATATTTGAGGACATACATTAAAATAGGATATAGATGGCATATATCTTCCTTCTCTCAGATGGGTATGTTAAGAAAAAAAAAAAAGCAATCCAGCAAACTGCAGTGAGTAATGAAAACATTTCCACAATGATGTGACGCACACCGGAAGTACTTTCTATCCAGTCTGGGAAGCCACGGGTGAAGCCATTGGATGTCATTCCACTTTGAGGGACCCCAAGGTAAGGGCACACTGAGACAGCTACAGACTTCACTAACTCTCAAAACAAACCCCAGGATTAGACAGACTGCTTCCTGTTCTGAAGGGCGTCAAAGAATGTGATGAAAACTTTCAATCCAGAGATTCCAACATATAAGTTTCACTTTCTAAATTCTGTTTTCACATTCTGCCAGTTTTCGGAGGTCCAGGGGACTTGGGGGAAATATAATGGGGAAAATGTCTGCAATCAATCTGTAATAGCACATATTCCTTTCCTCCCTTCTAGATGTCTGGACACTCACAGGCTGCTTTTCAGTCATTCTCTTGTAATGTCTATGAGGCAGGTTCTCAGTGCTCTTGGGCCATTTTATTACTATAGATCATTATTATTATTATTTTAAATAAATAAATACTTTATTATATCTATACATATATATGGTTTTTTTTTTTTGGTTTGTTTCTCAAGACAGGGTTTCTCTCTGTGTACCCACTATGGCTGTCCTGAAACTCACTTTGTAGACCAGGATGGCCCTGAGCTCACAGAGATCAGCTTGCCTCTGCCTCCCAAGAGCTGGGATTATAGGTATGTGCCACCACCGCCTGGTGATCATTATTATTAGTTATGATTACCATTGACTCTGTGTGTGTGTGTGTGAGTGTGTGTGTGTGTGTGTGTGTGTGTGTGTGTGTGCATGGTGCGTGAACGCATATGTGTTTTGGTTCTCACTGAAATCGGGACATCTTTATCATTTGCCTTTGTATATGCAAGTCTGTCTGGCCCATTGGCTTCTTCGAATTCTCCCATCTGCACCCTCCATCTCCCTGTTGGATAACTTAGATTACAGACATCTTCTGCTGTAACTTTAGTGTGTTTGGGGGGTTCAAACTCAGGTCCCACTTCTATGGCAAACACTTTACCCATGGAGCCATCTCCCCAGCCTCCATCTGAATATGAACTACTTAGAAAAAAATACCCTACTTTAGCTGCAAATATGCTCAAAAGTATTATTAAAAGTAGAACCACAAACTTATGAATCTTCCACGAGAACTGTGGTATCTATTCGTGGAAGTTGCTGAAAGCCAGTAATAATAGTGCTTTGCCAGAAAAATGGGGAGTCCACTGGAGGGCTGTGTTACTGTTTTGAACTGGAAACATCCACTCAGCCTAAATGCTCTGTCTGAAACCAGACGACTTGAGTTTATTGCTGACGTGTAGATTTACGATTTGAGTGTAAATGTCCTTCTCTTGTCTGGTTTCACAACAACAAGCTTGTATTGTAATATATATTTTTTTCCAATCAGGATTTTTGATTCTGACCAGTGCTCATACTCTTATTGATTGTGAGAAAGTCTGATATCCACTTGTTTTTTTTCTTAGCTCTTAGCCATCTTTGACTTATCTGAAGAAGCAGCTACGAGAGTTGGGTAGATTATGTTTTTCATTCAGGGACAGGATTTCACTCTGTAGGCTGCGATGGCCTCAAACTCTCTGTGTAGGGCAGGATGGCCCCAAACTCACTGTAATCCTTTTGCTGTGGTATCTCAAGTGCTGGGAATACAGGTGTGAGCCACCATGCCCAGAATGAGAGGTGGATTAGAAGACGCACTGTACACAGGCTTGCAGCACCAGTGGGCGGAGGCCATTGCTAAAAAGAATACAAAGTTGGCCGGGCGGTGGTGGCACATGCCTTTAATCCCAGCACTCGGGAGGCAGAGGCAGGTGGATCTCTGTGAGTTCGAGGCCAGCCTGGGCTACAGAGTGAGTTCCAGGATAGGCTCCAAAGCTACACAGAGAAACCCTGTCTGGAAAAACCAAAATAAAATAAAATAAAATAAAATAAAATAAAATAAAATAAAATAAAATAAAATAAATACAAAGTTTAAGCTGGGCCTGGTGGTGCAGGCCTGGAATTCCTGCTAATCAGGAGTTTCAAGGCCTGACTGGGCTTCCGTGAGTTCAAAGTCAGATTGGGCAACTAAATTAAACTCTTTCTCAACAATAAGAAACCAAGAAATGGATTGGGGATATAGCTCAGTGGTGTAATGCTTGCCTATCAAATTCGAGGCCTTGGGGTCAGTCTCTAGTCACACACACACACACACACACACACACAGACACAGAGTAAGAGAGTTCAAGAAAGGCCTGTGGATCTTGAGTATTATCTCTTACTATGATCAGTATTAAATAATTGAAGGACAATCTTCCCCTTTCCTCATGTCATGGTCCCTGTTATGTTCAAATTACCATTCCATCTCAAGTCCTTTTTCCACCACCAAACTTTAGAAGAATAGTTTGTGTGTCTTATACTTCTTTCTTTCCTACTCCGGTGTTCTTTGAGGGGAGTTTTGTGTGGTTAAATCAGTAAGGAAGAATATGTCAACAGTTTGAAACCAGTGTTCACTGGGGAACTCTTCAGACCTTTATAGCTTCTTCTTCAGACTTGTTTTAGAATCATTTTCCCTTCCTTCTTTTTTTTTTCTTTGCTTGAATATTAACTTAGAGGCTCTCACGTTTAGCAGGCGTTCAATAAGTAATCATTCACAGAGGGACATAAGGTGATGAAATACACTAGGGAATTCATCTTTCCATAACCAGGTACCCTATACCATGTTCAGCACTAGGTGCTCAGTGATATTTGCTGAATGAAAGGATAAAGAACCCCTCTGAGCAGACATCTCTAGAGCCTGTCCCACAGCCTGTCACAAACACCCATCCTGAAATCATCCCGAGGTAAGGCTCATTTCAAGAGTTTTCAATGTGTGAATTTATACAGAACCCACCTCTGTGGTGAGAGAGATCCTCTATTTTGGTTAATACTCTGCTCTCACCATCTAGAAATATTTTATTTTATTTTTTAAACAAGGAAATCCCCATTTTCCCTGACCTTCGCCCTTGTACATTATGGATCTGATGCTTCCCATCGGAGGCGTCCCAAGCTAGTTTTTCTGCTTCAGTGTCCCAGGTCTTCCCAGTGCACAAAGCTTGACTGGCTCTGGTCTGCAAGTCCATTCCAAGGTGTGTCTGGCATCTTGATTCCCTTCCTCTGTGTCCCTTCGTCAAAATGCAAGTTCTCTGTGTAGTCCTAATCTAAGGAGCTGCACTATCTCTAGTATTCATAGTGGAAGGGGATATAAAGTGTTACTCTCAATTCCCAAGCCTAGATTCATGGTTTGTTAGGCAAAGACTGACTTGCTAGTAGCAGTTTTAAATTGTATTTTATTTACGATAGACAGGGTCTCATGTAGCTCAGGCTGGCATCCAAATTCAGTATGTGGCTGAGGTGGACCTTGAACTTTCTGCCTCCCCTCTCAAGTGGTGGGATTTGGAGGTGTGTGCTACCATGCTCGCCTAAAAACAGTATTTTAGACATTCACTCTACACAGGCTTTTCAGACATGCACCATAGAGAGATATCCTGGTATCAGGAAGTTTTCCTGTGCGTCTCAGATTGAGCTCATAGCACCCCAAGTGTTTATGAAACAGCTGTCATTCACACTAAAATCGTTTGAACCCCATAGTGCACTATTGCCACGGTATGCTTTTAATTAGCAATGTACCATCCAAGCAGCGTGACTTGGTCAAGCAGTTTGACAGCAAGCATTGCCAAATAACGCTAACTTCCATCTAGCTATTTATACAGTTTGAGTGAGAAATCCTTAGGCCTGGATTCCAAATGAATCCATTTTGCCACTTCCGCATGATTTTGAACAAGTTACTGGCTGTCTTTTGTTTATTTTTCATTTTAATGGCTTTTTTTGTTTCATTTTGTTTGTTGTTGTTGTTTGTTTTTGTTTTTTGGTGGTGTTTTGTTTTGTTTTTGAGACAAGGTCTTTCTTATGTGACTCAGTTTGTCCAAACTCAGTATACAGATTAGGTTAGGGTGACTTTGAACACCAGATCCCCCAGACTCTGTCTTCCTAGTGCTGGGATTACAGGCAGGTGCCACTAAGCATGGCCTAATGTTACTGCTTTGTCTTTGAAAAAACTTAAAGAAAGAAGAACGTAAAGAATTTGCTCCCTGCCTCACTCTTTCAAGTTCACTTTGTGAGTTAGATGAAGCAGGTGCTGTGTAGACCACGGTGGTGGAGAATTCCTAAGGAGATATACTGCTGTCTGTTGAGTAACACATTCTGGAATGTCTACGGGGTCCTGAGTAGAAGGCTAGGTTGGCCAGGGAGATGAAGGAAGGGCAGAGGCTGAAGATGCACCAAAGAAAGACACTGTGCAAGAGTCCAGGGTGACATCTGGATTTTTTTAAGACTATATTTTTCTTTCTTTCTTTCTTTCTTTCTTTCTTTCTTTCTTTCTTTCTTTCTTTCTTTCTTTCTTTCTTCCTTCCTTCCTTCCTTCCTTCCTTCCTTCCTTCCTTCCTTCCTTTCTTTCTTTCTTTCTTTCTTTCTTTCTTTCTTTCTTTCTTTCTTTTCTTTCTCTCTCTCTTTCTCTTTCCCTTCCTTCCTTCCTTCCTTCCTTCTTTTCCTTCTTTTCTTTCTTTCTTTCTTTCTTTCTTTCTTTCTTTCTTTCTTTCTTTCTTTCCTTTCTTTCCCTTTCTCCCCTCCCCCTTTGTGAGACATGGTCTCACTGAAACATCAAGGCTAACCTCAAACTCGAAATCCTCCCGCCTCAGCCTCTGAACTGTTGGGTGTGTGCCAAAGGGTCTGGCTTAGCTTTCCTTTCAGTGGCAAAGGCATGGCCATTCACAGCCGTCAGCTAGCGGGTGGAATTTTTTAAAGGTAAGCTCTATCAGGAAAATGCTGAACCGTTAGAGCAAGAGGGGAAAGATGGGGGAGAAGTAGAAGGATGAGGAGGTGAAAAGAGGAGGAAGGATTTCTGTTATGCTTTTCATAACTCCAAGGGGGCTGGGCAACTAAAGGAAGGGACACGTAACGGGAGGCAGGCTAGGGGAAAACAACCTCTCAAGGAAAACGTTAGGGACAGTGTCTGTTTCCAAATGAGCAGCCCCAAGAGTGAACTTACATGCAGGGGTCTTAGGAAATCAGCTAAATAAATTTGACACACATATTGGCAGCAACTCAAATCCAAGGACAAACTTCAGATCAGCAGGGAATTCGGATATGTTTTACAGAGTCTATCAAGAATAAAAACGTCCAGCCCCGTGGGAAGACCTTGGTGCGGATAGAAGGCCAAGGCCAAAATTTCTGGCCACTTGCTGTAGGAAGGAAAGAGGAGATAGAGGAGACATTTTGATAGATTAAAAAAATGTATTGTGATTCCTTTCAAAACTAGAGAACAATTCAGTGGAGTCGGCAGGGGAACCGACAGGGAAGTGGAGACCAAGGCAGAGGTCAGGCTACAAAGTGAGTTGGGGAGGTGGGAGATGGGGGAGAGGTGATATCAACAGTGAGGAGAGCCACAGCCACGCACAGGCTGAGGGCCTTACTCAGTGTAGTGTCTGAAATGGTGTCAGGGCAGGTGCTGCTGGGGGCCACCTTGTCTTAGAGTCAGTCTCCCTTCCTGCTTTGGCTGGTGTTCATGGAATGGTGGAACTGGAGAAGGAAAGCAGCATTTGACTTGGAGCTATGGGTCAGAGAGCCTCAGGGACTTGGGGTTCCATACTGGGGCTTATTTACACATGTGTGCAACAGTAGAGATTAAAGTCAACACAGCAGGAGTTCTGGGCTCACCAGGCTCCTCTCCCTGAACCTATGTGTTAGGACCCAAGAGGTGAAAATAGGTCTCCTAATCTGGAGAACCAGTCAGATCTTCTTAAAAATTTTTGGTGTCAAATTACATGTATTTGTTTTGTGTATGTGTATCTGTTGGGGGCCACATGAAGGCACCTGTGTAGACAGCAGAGGACAACTTGTAGGAGTCACTTCTCTCATTCCATCATGTGGGTCCTGGGGATTGAACTCAGGTCCTTGAGTTTGGTCCCAAGCACCTTCACCCATTGAGACTATGTATTGTACTGGGTGCAGGCAAAAGGATCTTTCAAGTCCAAGATGGCAATTGGAATTGAAGAGTGGGAATATTGCGATTGATTTCTAGTATGCACACAATGAAAATACTTTTAAAGTCAGTGGCATCTGGAATATGCAAATCAGGAAATAGGGAGGATGAAGTCAGGATAAGAAATGTAGGTTGAGTGCTTAACCACATTATAGGCGCCATCCCACTTAAATGCAGCCTACAAGCCTGTGAGGTGAATCTACGGCTGTGTTACTTGCGGGGGAAGATTTAGTGTGTTTACCGTCAATACTGATAGTCACTGTAGTTAAATTTGATTGAAGGCTTATTATGTGCAGGAACTTCACATTTACAGTCTTTGCTGTCATAACGGAGTGTATACACGATTATTAATTCCATTTTCCAGATGAGAAAGTTAAGAAATGGAGAAGTCAAGGGGCCCATTAAGACCACACATTAGAAGCAGTGAAAGGTGATAGAGACGCAGTGTTAGAGCCCAGAGTCTGAACTGCAATGATGGACAGTCTGCTGAACCAAGACATAAAAGGAAGGACAGATATGTAGAGTAATTCAGATAGTAATAATCAAGTGCCATTTCCCAGCGGCTTCTATGTGCCACACACTATTCCAAGTGCCATATATATGGTACACTGGTACGCGTGCATGCACACATACACACACACACACACACACACACACACACACACACACACACACATACACAGACACACACCAACACACATACATACACACACTCCCCTATTGCATTTCTGGAATATCCCTTTGCTTCCTTTATTGAAATCTCAGAACACAGCACATAGTAGGTGCTCAAAAATGTTTATTAGACATCTCTCTCTCTCTCTGTATGTGCATGTGTGTGTGTGTATGTGTGTGTGTGTGTGTGTGTGTGTGTGTGTATGTTTTAAATTTTAGATAAAGTCTTGATATGCAGTTCTGTCTGCCCTTGTACTCAATAATTTAGTCTAGGCTAGTACATTCTCAGTGATCTTCTTACCTCAGCCTCCAAAGTGCTGGGATTATAGGTGTGCCTCCCAGTGCCTGACCACTGAACAGACCTTAAATAACCATAACTATACAGTTTTACTCTCAGGGAGCCCTAGGTAACAGGGCTGAAGTCCAAGGAACTCAGCTCCCATGCCTTCTTGGTTGTATCATTTCATAGCGCTTGCTTCCAACTCATATAATTTTGCTCAAAGGGCAAGACGTTTCATTCATCGGTGTATGGCTGTATTTGCATGTTGAATAGCTAGACCAACCCTGGGTATCGGATTGCTAAGTATTAGCTGTTTGGATGAAAGGAAAGAGCCTTGTGTTTCCACCTTCTCCTTGTAGAGCTGCCTTATTCACTGGAGACCTGCTGCTCACCCTCCCTCCAAGCCACTCTTTAAGGGGTATCTACTCTTGTTCTCTATCACTGACCCAACTCTCCATTCACTGTGCAGGCTTAGCTGTGGGGCAAGAAGTTTCTTCTCTGTTCTATTTTCAAACTTAGCATTGATCACCATAAGGATAACCTTCCCACTTAGACACATTTGGATGGTTACTGTATTTTTTTTTTTTTAAAAAAAAGGATAATAAAGTTGTAGGAATTCTTGTAGAAAACAAGAATTGTTTGGACTACTTGGGAATTAATCCAGTAATATCCCAAGGAATTGAAAACAGAGTCTAAAATAAACATGTAAATACTCATGTTTGTAATATCATTATTCATAATAGATAAAATATGGAAGCAATACACACATTCATCAACAGATGAATAGATAAACATAGTATCTTATAGACGTATAACGGAATATTATTCAGGGCATTCTGATACATGTCAGAACATGGATAAACCTTGAAGATACCATGCTACATGAAATGAAGCCAGGCACGAAAAGGTAACTATAGCATGATTTTGCTAATGAATGTTTCCTAGATTCAAGTGTGGTAGTACATGGTACACAGAAAATGAGGCTAGTCTGTGCTACATGAAACCAAAAAACTGAAAAGAAGAATAAAGAGGATGTGCTGAAGAAGGAGGAGGGAGAAGATGATGAGGAGGACAAAGAACAGTCATGTATAAAGACAGAAGATTTCCAAGTGCTGGGCTGGTAGAGGGACTCTTTAATGGACACAGAGTTTTGCAAAGTGAAGGCAATTCTGATCGCTGTGTGTATAACAGTACGAATGCACTCACTATGTAATCTCCACTCAAAAATGCTCAAGATGCCATGTGTACTTCACCACATTTTGAAAGCCGATTTTAAAAAGCACTCTTGGTAATAGCAAATATGTTCATGTTAAAGATTCAAAATACTAAACTAAGTGGTTCAATTAAATCAAAAGGAATGGCAGATTATACATGAAGGGGTTTGGATTTAAGACATTATAAACATATTGAAGATGAGGAAGAATTAACCATGAGCTTCGGTATTTGGGCTTCTGATGGTTGATGCTACAAATCAGTTTCTTCAATGTCTTTTTGTTGTTGTTGTTTTGTGGTTAAGTTCTTCTGTAGCCCAAACAGGCCTCCAACTTGTGTTCCCATGTTCCTGGATCTTCAGTTTCTTCCCTCTTTTTTCCTTCCCCCTTCCCTCTCCTTCTCACTCCCCTCTGTCCTACCATCTCCCCCCACTCCTCTTGTGGTAGGATCTCTATAGCCTAGACCATCTTGCTTAAATATCTTTTTAATGTAATGCATATTTCTCTCTTTTTTTTTTGCCTGTGTGTGCTTGTGAGTGAGTGTATTAGTGTGTGCGTGTGTGTCTGTGTCTGTAGTCTATGTGCATGTATATGTGGGCACACTGCGTGCATGTGTGTGTCTGTGCACATGGCAGTACGAGGTCAATGTTAGGTGTCTTCCTCAATCACTCTTCCCCTTGCACAGTGAGGCATTCTCTCACTGAACCTGGATCTCACTTTCTGGCTAGTCTAGCTGGCCAACTTGTTCTAGGGATTTTCTGCCTCCACTTCCTGCTCTCTGGGATGATGTGCAGGTTGTCATGCACACTGGCTTTTTTTGTGGTTACTGGGGATCCAAACTCTGGACTTTATGTTTGTGAAGGCAGAACGCTTTACCCACTGGGTCATCTTGTCTCCCTGAACTGCATGTTCTTTAGTATGGAGATCTAGGACCTTAGAGCTGTCATGTTCATGAAGTAAGGTAGATTAGATGAGCCTGTGACAGACAGTGCTGCTCGGGACTGAGGTCTCTATGATGCCAACCCCTGCCCACGTACCTGTCTACACGAAGCTGGCAGACAATACTTAGTGCGTCCACGACTCCCTCTTCTTTCAACTGTTGACAGCCAATGGATGTAGCGATGAAACACCCCGTCCTCCCAATCCCTGCACTGAATGGGAAAGGAAAGGAAAGAGGAGAAGACAAGGAAAAACAAGTTAAGCTGCATTCTTTTAAAAGTATACTTTTAAACTCTGAAAGTATGAGAACTAATAGTAACAATAATAAAACTGCCATGTACTGACTATCCCACATCTAGCCTGTGCTGTGCTTAGAACAGATTCTTTCATTTAATTACAAGTAGTAGAATGAGTGTAGTGGGAAGGGGTGAGGAATTGGGAGGATGATGAGCAGATATTGTAATTGTTCTAGAAAGAATAGGCAGTCGATAAGAAAGGAAATATTTAGACACATCACATTGTCTATCTGTGAACAGTGGAAAAACAAAATGTCAAAGAGAGTTAGGTGGGGCTGGAGAGATGGCTCAGTGGTTAAGAGCACTGACTGCTCTTCTAGAGGACCCAGGTTCAATTCCCAGTGCCCACATGGCAGCTCACAGCTGTCTGTAATTCCGGTTCCAAGGGACCAAACACCCATGGTAAAACACCAGTACACATAAAATAAAAATAAATTAATTAAAAAGAAAAGAAAAAAAGAGAGTTAGGCCTAGAGGACAAGAAGGCTGGTATTGCCACAGGGGCAAGGGGGATTCTGGGATGAGGGCTGACCAGGAGATGCGGTTAGATGCTGGAGTCTAGTAAATAACCAAAGATTCACTTCTATTTAGGAGAAAGGATGGGACTGGAGGCACATATTTCCAAGTCACTTACATTGAGATGATCACTTAATAGAAATACCATGGGTTTTAGAGAACTTATCTATTTACCTGCCTTATATAGTAAGTCTATAGAATCAACTTTAGCCCCTCCCCCCATTTTTGATCACCATCATTATGCAAATTTCTCTCAACTCTGTATCTCAAGTCCCCAAACTTCTCTTCCAAGGTGGAACTCTTTTTTTTTTCTTTTTTCTTTTCTTTTTTTTTTTTGGGGGGGGGTTTCGAGACAGGGTTTCTCTGTGTAGCTTTGTGCCTTTCCTGGATCTCGCTCTGTAGACCAGGCTGGCCTTGAACTCACAAAGATCCACCTGCCTCTGCCTCCCGAGTGCTGGGATTAAAGGCGTGCGCCACCACCGCCCAGCACCAAGGTGGAACTCTTGATGTTACTATTTTTCACAGGTTCAATATACTTCAATATATACATCTATTTATCTCTCCCTCAATGGTATTACCCATCAGCTACAAAGCTTTCCAGTCTAGGAATCTTGGCTCTATCTTTCACATCTGTACCTCTCTCACCTCCCACATTCCATCTGTCACCATTTTTTTTTTTTTTTTTTTTCTATTTTGTAGCTCAACCGAGCCTTTGGGATCCAAGCTTTCCTTTCTGTAGAGGATTGGGATCCAAGCTTTCCTTTCTGTAGAGGATTCGTATCCTTTCTGTAGAGGATTCGTATCCTCAGTGTGTACTCATTTCATGATCGGGGGGTGGGGGGGTGGGGGGGTGGGAGGGTGGGGGGATCATAATGCTTCCCAATTCTGAAGTCTTTTCTTGGATTGGTTCATGGTATAGCTGCTAGGTTCATTGTTACAAACTAAGGACATAATTATTCTTTACTCAAACACTGTTGCTGATTCCCATTGGTTACAACACAACATCTAACCTACTCATCCTGGTACTCATGACCTAGAAAAATCTTAATGGAACAAACATTTCACTTTGCATTTTTTGTTGTCTTTTTTTTTTTAACCATATGTGCTGTCTTTATTTTCATGAATCATATTTCTTACATTTAATTTTTTTAGCTGAATGCAACTAAAAATTTATAAGGAATGGGTCCCCTTTAACTGAAATGTCCATAAAGACTTTGTTTCTTTGAAGAAATAGGAATTCTATCATATCCTAGGAATGGCAGGTACTTTGTCTAACATATATCCCAGGTGCGACAATAACATGAAGAAAGAATTAGATGCAGAACAGAATATGTGACTTAGGACAGGTACTAGGTTAGCTGAAATGGAAAAGAAAGTTCTTTCAGTACAAAAGCAGGAAACAGACGAGGCTTGGAAACTATGATCCTCCATGAGAGGCTGAGAAGTGCACTACATCCTCTACACTTAAGAACATTTAAAAGAATTGGATGGGAACTCTCCAGAAAGAAGCTCACGTAGGCATTCAAACTTGTTCAAATAATACCAAGTAATTCACTTATCTCTGTAGTGTTATCTGCAGAGTCAAGGCTAGGCACATTTGCTTCAGGTGTGGTGAACCCATCCACCAGTTTTGAACAAGGACTGGATGTCACGCAAACATTTTCAGGAACATCATCTCCGAGAAGCACACGGGCTAGGCCAGAGTGGCCTGAGGGAGAAGGGTATGTGTGTGCAATTAGTCAACTACTTCTAAACTACATGGATGAGGTCATAAGGGTCTGGACTAGGGTGGATGGACAGGAAGTGTGATTGTGGGGGAAGCTTTGAAGGGAAAGCCAATCTGGTAACTGATTAGATACTGAGAGGAGAGTTGAAAGAAGGGCCAAAGATAACTGTCAACATTGGATGCAGCGTGAAGGGAACAAAGGAGGACTCATTCTTAGAAGTAGTAAGGGGCCTTAATTTTATAGAGGAAGTGCCTCTTTCAGTTTAAATATCCTTAGTGCTTGATGGTTTTGGGTGGGGTCTCCAGTCCTAAAACTATGCCCAACTAGTCTTTCCCCATTTTGGCTCCAAGGGTTTAGGAGAAAGTCTAATGCTGGAAACTGGGTAATGCCACCTTTGCTAAATAGACGCATAAGAACTTTTTAATTAATTCACCAAGTTTCAAAACAGAAGGAGAGTAAAATACATCTAAAATCATGTATTTTATTAAACGTTTTCTTAGGATGCTTAGAAGGTTAAATAAATCAACAATTATTTTGAAAAATAATATGGAATACATGGCCCATCATAGAAATGAATGTATGACTTGCTTTGGCCACATGAAAAGTCAAATAAGTGTTGGGGGGAATGTTAGTTTAGGGAGGTGAATTTCAAGTTAGCCATGAGGAAAAGAACCCCCTGGACCACGGTTGCTGCTGTCTACCTGGCCTCCATGCCCTGTGTGTCCACTTGTGTTCCGTAAAATAAATGACCCCTTGCCCATTTCCAACTTCATAAATTACTTTCCACCTGGTTTTCATGAGACAACTCTGAAAACAGTTAACTGTGAAGGCAGATTAATAATAAGCACTAGCAAGACACGATCCACACAGTATCTTAAAACAACAAAGCTCCATTAATAATGAAAGGCTTCTCCAGTTCTTAGTGTGTTAAGTGACTAACGAGACAAAAATGAACCAAAAGGAGTTTTGAGTCTGATGATGGAGGAGGGCCTCTTTCCCACACAGCCATTTAGTTAGCACTCAAACCTTTAGTACTGTGCAGCATGCTAAGAATGCCCCAAACGGTCTATCTAATTAATTTCTGGAAGCATCGTTTTGATGAAGGCTCAACTATTCAGACGTTAATCCATTTTTAATAAATACTTCATTTCCTACCAAGTTACATCCAGGAAGCTAAGCCCTATTTCTACCTGTCCTCGGATTAAAGAGCAGATAGCCGTTTTGGCCGGAGGAGCAGTTCATGCCTTACCTGCAGTGGACAACCACAGGCCCTCGGCCCTCAGAGGCAAGTCTGTCTTCTTCTACATCCAGCATGAGCTGTAGAAGGGGCTGGGCACTGTCTGGAGTCTTGTGGTCAGGCCATGAAGTGTACCAGTAATGCTTCACATGTTGGGTGTGACTTCCTTGCTGAAAATAGCAACAGCCACCAAATTACTTATTCGCTTCTGGAACTGAAAGGCACCCACACCACAACCGCCAAGTGACTTCCCATCTCCCTTCTTGCTGCCAGCTAATTTCTAGGAAGGAAAAAAAAAAAAACTAGAATCTTTTCAAAAATACCCTTTCACCTTGAGAAAGTTTTATTGTGCATATCCTGGCTTGACAGGGAAGGTTGAGTACCCACCCTCTAAGAATTGAGGCCTGTGTCTGGACCCATCATATAGATCACATATCTACTCTACACTACCTATATATTTATGCTTTAGTAGCTGAAAAAGTTGCTATTGTTTGGGACAGGGTCTCACTATATAGCCCTGGCTATCCTGTAACTTGCTATGTTAACCAGGTTGGCCTCAAACTCACAGAGGTTCGCCTGCCTCTGTGTGGTGGAATCAAAAGCCTGCGCCACCTGCTTCAGAGGTGAAAATATAACAGAAAGAAAGGGATATGCTGTGTTTCCTGTTATCTAAATCTTGACAGAGTGTATATAAACACATTAGCCAATAGAAGAACATTTGTTTGATATTCGATAAGAATCGTTCTATATTCCTCTCAAATGTTGGCATTTAACAACAGTGGGGACCCTTGGCAGTAAAGGAGCTTTGTGGGATCCCTAGAGGGGAAACACTTTGAGCAAAGGCTCACACACCATTGCAAACCCCAGAGCTCAGGTGGGAGGCCTGTTTCCGATCAAGCATGTATTTATAAACAGGTTTCTGCGAAGCCTCCCTCTGCTACACTTTTGAATACAAAACATCCCTGTAGCTCTCTCTGCCTTTACTGTTTTCCTCTCAATGATGATTCTATCCCAGCAGCAGGCTGTTGATAGATAGGACTGAGGTCTTTAGGTTGATTATTCTTTCAAAGTGAAAATAATACCATGGCAACCCTCGTTAGCACCTGCTGCCCCATGAGTTAAATAAGACCCCATTTCTATGATGGAAGCTGGTCCAGGGATGTCCCTGTGAATGACTGTTAACTACAAGTTTTTGAAGTTCTCATCGGCACTGCAAGCTCTTCGTGCCTCCCACAGCCATGCTTCAGTGTGGATTTTCTCTTCCACAGTTCTCAGGCCCCCACTCAAAGCTGCTTCCACCACAATGGCATTAGCATCAAAGTCCCGGCAAGATCGCCTGCCTAAGCCTTAGTTAAGGGCTTTCCAAAGGTTAAGTCAGAGATCTTCTGCAAATAAAAGTTAGATGATGCCAACCTCCTGCAAAACAAACTGCCTTATATCTACTTACATTAATTTCACTGTTGCGTATTTTAATAGTATCAGGCAACAAAAAAGGATTAATGATGGCTTGTCTGTGGTCTCAGTATTCTCTAGCTTGTGTAAGTTGAATCTGTTAGTACTTAGGATAAGTCATTTCAAAGCAGAAATGTAACCCTTACCTACTTTGAAGACAGCAACAGTTCCATCATCTTACCTTTAAGACGAGGTTTCGAATGGTGTAGTTATCACATTCATTCACACTGATGACCAGAACCTCAACCTTGCCATAAATCCCTCTCTTTTCTGGCCAGTAGAGCACACATTTCTGGGGGGAAGGAGAAAGAACACGGCAAAACTTTGTAATGCTCTTCCTTCAAAAGTCTCATTTTTTTCTCATTTAATTAAAAATTCAAAAGTCCCTAGGAGGCCTGCTCTTTTCTGAGGGGAGGCAGAGTGAAGTGTATCTGGGGGACTGCGGAGAGGCTGGGGTAGCAGAGGGAGGGGTAATTGCAGTCAGGATGTAATACATGAGAAAACAATAAAAAAATTCAAAAGTCAGTTTTTATTATTCTGTAAAGATACTAAGACAAGATGAATTGTATGATGTGTAGAGAGATGAATTGTATGATGTATAGAGAGATGAATTTTATGATGTATAGAGAGATGAATTGTATGATGTACAGAGATGACTTGTATGATGTATAGAGAGATGAGTTATATGATGTGTAGAATAGACCTCAATAAAGTTTGTGTTTTAAAATGCTTGTCGCACTTAACTATTAACCCTACACCAATCATAATGACAAGGCAAAATTTCCCAAAATTCTAATGATGATTTAAGAATTCCTTGACGGGTAAGGTGACCTACTGACGTCCCATGCAATCTAAGTCAGAAACTCATTTATTAGTAAAAGGGGGACCTGTAGGGCCCTGGGCCCTGTTTTGGGTAACTGTTGCCTTGCTTGCTGACCTTGACCTTGATATCCTCCCGATGCTAATTCCCTCCCAGGTTTCACCCTCCTGAATGCTAAAGGGAAGTTCTTTTTATATGTCCTTTTATAAAATAAAAATTCATATAAACTTTAAAAAAAAAGAACTCCTTAATAACCAACGAGTATAAGGAATGTTCTCTCTCACACAGTGACTAAGGCCAGGCACTATCTCCTGCTTCATCAAACCAATGTGCCTAACAGGAACAGCTGTAATGTGTTACATGCTCACAGAATAAAGATCCCCCGGCATGCAAAGCAGGTGTAGTGATGGCTAGTATATATGAAGCTATGAAGCATCATGTTTTCCACGTCCAATGATTTTTTTTCCCTTATGAGACCTACTGACATAAACGTGGAACAAAATTATGCTTGCCATGTTTTTATAATGGATCCTCTGTGAAGGACTCAATGGGAGTGATAATAATGATATTGCCACAAGGAGATATAACATGATGGTTAAATGAAGACTTGGGACTCAGAGGACTTGGGTTCAGATTTTAGTTCCTGAGCAGCACACTTGACTTCTCTGGACTCAGTTTCCTCATAGTGTCTCACATGCCAAGTGCGTGGGACAAAGCCAGGCATACAGTAAGTATTTAAGACATACCATTGTTAACTATGTTTTGATTCCTTATTACATTCTTATTTATGCTGTGTGCATATGTGTATGTATTGTGGGCATGCACATGCCACAGGTCATGTGTGGATGTCAGAGGACAACTTGCAAGAACCCGTTCTCTCCTGCTGCTGTGTGGGTCTCAGGGATTTAACTTGGGCCATCAGGTGCAAGCACTTTATCAACTCAGTCTTCTTGTCAGCTCTTATTGCCAAGTTTTGTAAAACAGATTTTTCATGTATGTGCGTGTTTGATTTTGTGTGCACACATATGCATGTACTTACAGACATCTGATGAAGGCGTCTAATTCTCTAGAGCTAGAGTTATAGGCAGTTGTATACTATCTAATGTGGGTGCTGGGAACTAAGCTCTGGTCCTCTGGGAGAGCAGCAAGTACATTGAACCATTGAACCATCTCTCTAGCACATGCTCCCAACACCACCTCGTTGCTATATTTTAAGGCTCCCAAAACATATACACATTTATATAGATTTTTTTCACATATTTTCATCAATTAGGGTCTTATATATACCCAGGATACTCAATTCTTTGAATGTATGGTAAAGTCATATGAACACTTGAAAAAAAGTTAAATACATATAAATTCAAATCACCAGCAAAACATCTATAGAGTCAGAGAGTTAAGGGAAGACATACTCTATGTCAGAAACACACCTCTAAAGCTTCATCACGCCATCACTCCAACATTCAAGTGACAGGAAAGAAATCATAGCATCTGGAGGAGCAGTTTCTTCCATCCATTACAAGAAACCCCTATGTCTTCACATATTTGTCCTTTTCAATAAAGTTGAAATTATTCCAGCTTTATTTATATGCCGCCCAGCCTGAATGATTTAATATTAAAAGCTGGTGCCAGGCAAGAGGGCTCAGCTTGGTCAACTGGTGAGTGAGTTTGGTCCCTTGATCCCATAGGTGGCAGCAGCAAACCAAGTCTACAAAGTTATCATCTGAACTTGGCATGCCCCCACCCCTCTTCTCCCCATCTTGGTAAATAATGAATAAAAATTTTTTAAAAAATTGAAATATCCCCTTTCTTTAAAGGTAGAGTGAATTGTATCTGTCTTTATCTATGTGTTTATCTGACTCGTGTGTGTGTGTGTGTGTGTGTGTGTGTGTGTGTGTGTGTGTGTGTTTGCCTGTACAAGCTCATTCATCCACACGCAGAGACCTGAAAAGGACATCAGGTGTCCTGTAGTATTATTCTCTGCCTTACGTTCTTGAGTCGCTGAGTCTGCAGGTAGGCTGGCCTCCAGTGAGCCCCACCAATCCTCCTGTTTAGGCCCTGGGGTTACAGGAGCGCACAGTAGTACCAGGCTTTTTATGGGCTCACTTGGTACTCAAAACTCAAGTCCTTATGTTTGACCTGCAACATCTCTTGTACAGCCCTGGGTCCCATCCACTTCTACTAACCCATTTGACTAGTTCCTTTCGGTGGAGCCTCAGTTATGTAGCTTATTGCGTATCCTAGTACTCACGTCTCCCAGATGAGCCCGGGGAAGACTGATAGATCTTGATAAGAGTGGACCAAAGAAAGAGGTTACATTGTGCTCAGCAGTCTGACACACGGGCCCCATTGTCCAGAGCAGACCTGAGCAGCAGGGCTCTCTTTAAAGGAAGGTGACTTTCAAAACCAATGAGGAAATCGGCCAGGCAGGAGCTTGGTGCCTGCACCCTGATTTTTTGAGTGGTGTCCACTTGAAAGATGGAAGCCCTCGGCTCTCCTGAGCTTGCCTGGCCTTCTTGTGTTTTCCTTGATTCTTCACCAGAGCAGCAGCTGGCAGGCAGCTCCAGGCAGATGACACAGTCTGACTCGCTCATCCAACAACCTTTAATTAGCATCCCATCTCCTTTCTAAGTCATAATAGCTTATTTTTACACACTGAAACCCGACCCCCCCCCCCCCCCCGCTCCCTTGCATTGGAGGCAAAAAGCAAAAAGAGATCAGAGGAGTGTGCATGCTTTTGAGTATCAGCCGAGGGGTGGGATGGGGCTGGAAATGCAGCTGTTCAAGGGGCCCAAGTTCATGTTTAGATGATTGTTTTGAGTTGCATCTTAGGGCTTATTTATTTTATGGTGTTAATATTCTGATCCCGCCCCTTGGCGCCACCCTATGCCCTGATGTAAAAGCCTATTCTTAAGGGAAAACTCTGCCCATTTCCACCTCTCTCTCTCTCTCTCTCTCTCTCTCTCTCTCTCTCTCTCTCTCTCTCTCTCTCTCTCTCTCTCTCTCTCCTCCCTTTCCTCCCATGAGGTGCATCCCTGTCTCTCACCTGCTGTGGCTGTGGGACACCTTGGCTCTCCTTGCCAGAATGTCCCGCATAGCTTACAATATCATAACAGTGAGAACAATAACATGAAAGAGGCAGAAAATGCCAACTTACAGATAATTTTGGGAAACCTCACTATCTGTAAGTAATTCAAAATATCACCCTATCTAGGTGAATACAGCCCCAAATCACCACTATTGTCCTTTCAGTAAAATTATCTACTAATCCCAAGAATCCATAATTTGGAGGAGAAAAGAGGTTTTAAGAGGACTGTATATATATTGTGTAAACAAGTAATTAACAGGCTGATTGAAACCATTGTGGACATTAATTAATTCTTTGAAGTCAGTAGTTTATAGCAAGAGGGGCACACAAGGGTAGGCTAACATAGTTAGGAATTTGATTATCAAATAACAAGCCTATGTCAAGGTTATATATACATTTAAAATCAAAGAGATGTTTGCTGTATGAGTTAAAGCTATGTATCATCATATGAAAAATGGCTCTGAATTAAAGATTCAGTTTTGGGCTCTGTTAATATATGAGAGGGATAGAATGGGGTCATATGGTCCACAGTTACTATTTAGGTTCTATTATTCCTAGTGCATCAGCTACATATTATTAACATAGGCACAGTTTCACCATTAAACATACTTTCACCATCAATGTATCATTTGATCCCTTGCATAATCTCCTGAGGTTGGTAGGTGTGGTGGTTTGAATGGCAATGGCCCCCATAGGCTCATATGTTTGAATGATCCCCAGTCAGTGGAACTGTTTGGGAAGAAATAGGAGGTGTGGCCTTGATGGAGGGGGAGTTCTATTGGGGGTGGGATTTGAGGTTTCAAAATTCCACACCAGGCTGAGAGTCTCTCTCTCTGTCTCTGTCTATGTCTGTCTGTGTCTGTCTGTCTGTCTGTCTGTCTGTCTCTCTCTCTGCAGATCAAGATGTTAAGCTCTCAGCTCTTGCTCCAGCACCATGCTTGACTGCTTCCTGCCATGATGATCATGGACTAACCCTCCAAAACTCTAAGCAAGCCCTCAATTTAATGCTTTCTTTTATAAGAATTGCCTTGGCCGTGGTGTCTCTTCACAGCAATAGAACACTGACTAAGACAGTAGATAAGCAACAGGTATCATCTATTTTTATGTCATTTTACAGGTGAGGACACTGAGAGCCTTGAGGTCTGTTAGGAATGGACTTTGTGATTCAACTCTCCTCTGATCCTGACACCAACTCTCAGGCAGTCTGCAGGATTAGCCAGTGTTCCTTCCCTCTGTGGTGATGCTGAACAGGGCTGCCTGCTTTTGCTCTTATTAACCCAGAGCATCAGTTATCACATGAAGAGATGTATGCTCACTAAGCTGTATGTAGACTGATACTACTTATAAAAGTGGTAGAATTTATTGACTGAGGCCCTATAGTTTGTTTAAATGACATGAAATCAATTAAATAAGAAGTGTGGGAGCTAACAACATCCAGAAGCAAGCTGTGTTGACATGCTGAGTACTTCGAACTCAGGAGCAGCTTCAGAAGCAACGTATCTCCTTGGCCTTTTCTCACTCTAGGGCCATTAAAAGCATTTGTTTATAAAAAAAAAAAATAGATCTTAAGACAAAATCCTGTTCCATAGAGTTTTTCTCCATTTCTGGGAGGAAGAATAAGTACAACAGAAGACATGATATACCTCTGACATCCTCCTGTTACCACTGGATTAACCTCTTGTCCAATACATCTACAATGAGCTCCAGTAATGAATAACCGGCATCTTGACAGGGTATCCATATAAATCCAACATGGTTGCCCATTTTTCACAGAATCGAAGTGGAAAAGTTTTTTTTTTTCTTGGATTTTGGGCCTATATTCCTATTTCTGAACATTTCTGTGCCACACAAAACTTTTTGAGGGGTAAGGGGCTTGAGACAGGGTCTGGATATGTATCCCAGCCTACCTTTAAATTCATGTTCCTTCAGCTACATACCCAGCCAAACTTTTGGTGAAAAAACAAGAACCAATGAAGAAAACTATAGTCAAATCAGGCCAATGAGACAACTACAAGGTTTCTGTAAAGCTTGAAAACCTAAATGTGATTCATCGCCAATATTGTTTTAACAGGCTTTTCTGTATGCTTTTCCACTTAAAAAATGAAATGGAAATTTTGATAATGTGAGTCTATATTTTATAACCTGGAGCACTAGTTTCAGAATGTCACTCAAAACAAACAAACAAACAAACAAACAAACAAACAAAACCCAAACCGAACAAACCTCAGCCCCATTATTAAAAAGTGAATTTTACATGTGTTTATTTGTATGTGTGGCCAGGAACAGATGTGTGTGCACATGTGTGTGCAAACCAGAGGACAACCTAGTGTTTTATACTCTAAGAGAGAGGTTAGTGATTTTGTGTGGCTGTGCTGGGGTCCAGAAAATGATCCAAGTGTGGGGCTGTGATGTGTCAAGTACCCTGAGCTAAAGTGGCAGCTTCAGAACCAAGACTCAAGATTTCCTGCCCCTGCCTCTCAACTCTCAGAGCCCCAGGAAGCCCCATGCGGCTCCCTTTGAAGCGTCCTTATCTGACTGAGGGAAGTTCTTCCAGACCCTCCCTAGAATCTCAAAAAGAAGATTCACCAGTGGAAAGAAAACGGGAGTTGACACCACACCCAGAGCCCAGATGAACTTTGTTCAAGACTTTTATCTGCTGTTCTGGCCCACTTATTTCCTCTAAAAACAGTTTCTCAGGATGGTTATCGTGGCTCACTCTGGTAATCCCCAGTACTCAGAAGGCCAAGGGAAGGGGATTGTGAGTTTGAGGTTAGCCTGGGCTACCTAGGAGCATCCTGACTCAAAAAAACTAATACACATGTACAAACAAAACAAAACATACAGAAGACTTAAGCCAAAACAAGAACTATTTCGTCCAACAAATTTCTCTAACACAGCTTATCCCTGCCCCACACTTCATTCTCCCATAGGAAAACTGTTTGTAACCTTTTTAATCTTAGTGATTTATTGAATGTTCACTTTCCATTCTTGTGATGTTCCTGTGTATCTACAATATTTATGTTCTTCTCTTTTTGGGAATATATGTTAGCTTACTGCAGAAGACTCAGTTTCTGAAACTTCAGAGTGCAGAGGGGAAGCTCTTTTACACTTATGGTATGTTCTGTACCATCCTTAACTGGAATGTGGCTTTTCAAAAATTTACATCATTTGGTCAAGTAATTTCACATCTATGAATATAGCTTAACAAACCTTAGCTAGTTAGAGGTGTGGACAAAAAAAAATCAAAGCAACTTAAACATCTATTAATAAGCAAATGACTTCATGAGTTTTGATCTATCTACACAATAGGATCCAGTAGGTATTAAAAGTAATATTTTAATGAACTATGACAAAAAGGATGCTCATAATGTTGAAAGCATAATACACATCGAGATATGTATACCCTATTTTTCTCTTTTGTCAATTCTAAGCCTTCCTGTGTCTTCTATTAGCATGCATCCCATTTTCATCTCTTGCCCCTACAGACCTCTAGACCTTTAACTCTAAGTACTACCCCAAAGTCTCTAGGACTCCCTGAACTTCATACTTGAAATGCAAAGCTCATTCTCTTCTCTCAAAATTCCCCCTTATTCTCTCAATTTGGGTTCATGGCACCTCCATCCACTCAGCTCTCTAAACCAGAGGCCAATGCTCCTTCATCTTCCTCATCTTCAATCATGACAAAACCCTGTGGCTCTCAGCTCTGGAACACTTCTTAACTCAACTCCTGTTTCTCAGGACCCTGCCTCTGCCTTAACTTGGTACCTCACTAGTTCTTGTCTGGACTATTGCTACAACTTTCTAACTTATTTCTCTCTGAGTTTCCCACATCCAAACCCCAGATCCTCCATCAACTATGTTCCCAGTGTACAAACGACCAAAGGGGTTAGTTTGGTTTTGGATCCTCATTGCAAAAACCCTTTTTCAGTCTCATTTCCCGACTCCCCACTATTCCACCTGTGCCCTAGACACCCTGGATTGCTCACACCTGCCGTGCCATGTGGTTTCTTGAATGCCTTCATGCGCTGCTGTTTGGCTGACCTGCCCCCTCCCCCGCCACCCCAGATACTCATCCTTCAGGCCCCTAGGCATTGTGTTAACTTTTGGGCCAAAATATGCAACTGAAGCAAATTTTTTGTACAAGTTTTTTCAGACAGAGAGGGAAAGGAAATGAAAGAAAGAGAAAGTTCAAATGTGATTCCTCTGCAGGGGGCACTGGAGTCAAACCGTTTGCAAAGGCTGAATAGGTGAATCTATCAGCAAAGAAATGGGCTGTCTATGCAAAACTTGAGTCAGCCGTTAATTCAGACAGAAGTGCATGGAAGTAGAGAAAGAGACCTGCTTGTGTTAAGTACTTGACCGAAGTATGCTAGGATCAGTCATCAGGTAATTTCTCCACTTCAAAAAAGATAAATTCAGAATTGTATTGTTTTCTGAGACCAACAGCAAGCTTCTTATCTTCCCACGGTCCTCCCTTCTGTGGCCTGCTCCTACTGCATGAGGGCAATGATTAAGTATATGGGCCTTGGTGTTAACCAAGCCTGAATTAAAACATGGAACCTATCACATGCTAACTTGCAGGCTCTACTAAAAGGCTCTCTTCCCTCTGAGAAGTTTTCTCATATAGCATGTGCTAAGCACAATCCCAGGGAAGTCCAGTTCTTTCTCACTCTTACTCTACAGTATTGGTGTTACTAATCATGCATTAATGCACTCCATAAATGACCGAGGTATTGGCATTGGATAGTGCCTAGCAAATGAACTCAGTGCACAACAGGGATATCCAAAGTTTCCATGGCACATGTGATGTGCTCAGCATTTCCTTTTTTCCTTTCCAAGATGAAGAGGGAGCTACAGTGAGTGACAGTCAGAGGTGCCCAAGGACTTTGACTCACTGTAAGACTGTAAACAGTGTGTGTGTGTGTGTGTGTATGTGTGTGTGTGTGTGTGTGTGTGTGTGTGTGAGAGAGAGAGAGAGAGAGAGAGAGAGAGAGAGAGAGAGAGAGAGAGAGAGAGAGAAGGAGAGACAAGGTTGCACTATGCAGCTCAGGTGGGCCTTGACCTTGTGATCCTTTCCAAGTGCTGAGACTACAGGCATGAGTCATCACAGTGAGCTCAAACAGGACTATCTGTCTGCCATTCCTTCTTCTTTCTGTTTTCTTTTCTCTTTTCTTCTTTATCTCTTCTCTTCTCTTCCCCTCCCTCCCTCCCTCCTCCCCTCCCTCTCTGCCTTTCTTTTCCTTCCTTCCTTCCCTCCTTCCCTCCCTCCTTTCTTCCTTCCTTTCTTCCTTCCTTCCTTCCTTCCTTCCTTCCTTCCTTCCTTCCTTCCTTCCTTCCTTCCTTCCTTCCTATTTCTAGGTCCTGGATCCCCAGGACCTCCATAGCCTAAGCAAGTACTCCAACACTGAGTCACATCTACCATCTCCACCACCTGCCTGTTTTGACCCTACTATCACAGTTACCTTCTTTAGTAATACAATAATCCAGGCTAAAAGGAGGTGAACACTGTTTTCAATATTACTTTACTTCATAAGGAATTCTTTTCATGTTGAGACTCACTTAAAAACATGAAAGAACTCAAAATTGCCTGCAACACCTAGGTCTCTTTTACTCTAAAACCTCATTTTCCAGCTCTAGTTCTTTTTTAAAAATTTTTTTTGTTTATTCTCATTTTGCAAAACATACCTGAGATTATTAGGATTATTAAAAGGAAGATGGTGACTATTCATTTCTTTATTTATTAGAAAGTAAACAATCCTAAACATATAAAGCGTGGGAACTTCTAAAGATATCTCCACCTCCGTATTCTTTGGAGGAAATGATTTTTGTCTATTTTAAACAATGACACTGAACACAATTGAGAGCTGGCCAGTGTTCAGTAGCCGGTGTTTTCCTGGTGGTGTGAACCTACAGTGTGTTCCTGTAAAGTAGACTTCTCAGAATCATTTTCATCTGTAGAACATTAGAGTTTCCTATATGATATTACATATGTAATATGCCTGGGCATGAAGGATTTTTATTTTAATTTAAAAGTGAAGGAATGGTTAAAAACATTGTCTTGAACTGTTTTGGATTGTGACTGGCTACAGGAAATAAACAAGTGGCAGATTACAAAGCTAATATATAATATGTTTGACTTTCATATCCCTGGGAATGTATCTCAAACATTAAAAAAGATAAGAAGCCAAATGGTAAAAGCGAAAAACAAACTAATAAAGTATGTCTCTAAGTTCCGAGTTATGCAGCCAAAGGGAAAAACAAAACACTTAACAACATTTTAATGTGAGAATTATTTTTTAAAAAGTATTCTAGCTTTCACCAGATCCACACGGCTCTCCTATGGGCACAGTGAAAACAGAGAAAGGAAGCAGAAAATTAGTGAAAGGTAGTTCTTCTCACTTGTGGGTGCAGGGTGGAGAGAGAGTCTGCACACACCCAGGGGATGAACCTCCTTTGTGGGTGCAGGGTGGAGAGAGCCTGCACACCCCCAGGGGATGAACCCTGCATTATTTTAACATACAGCTCTGCCTCTGAGCAGTTTTGATAGGATTATATCCTTGGTCTTGGGGTTAAAGAAGGGTGACCATTCACTGGGGCTTTGACATAGTCCCACTTGCTCAGAGCAGGTTTCCTTAAAATGTGTTACATAACTACAGTGCTTAAGGAATGCTCTCTGACTATCAACCTTAGTTCCTGCCCTGACAATCTCCAATTAGGCAGGCACTAGGGGGCTTGGAGGAAGGTAGTGGTTGGATAGATAGGATCAGTATACATTGTACAAGTGTATAAAATATTCAAAGAATAAAACTATCAAAAAGAACAAACTAAAGAACTGACAGTACATTTCTGATCTTTTGTTCTCATGAGTGAACAATAATATACCACAGGAGCTGAGGATTAAAATGCTCAAGTGAACACAAGTCATGATTTAACACAAAGCCACTGCAACCTGTTAGATAATTTTCACGAGACACTCTTTTGCATATGCTTTCCTAACATTAATCCTTAACGATTGCGCACAATTTATAATAACCAATGTTTTCTCTTGAAAATACATGTGCTTCAAAAACATGTACATACTAATATTTATAAATAATTATATACACGTTTCCTTCCTATCTTGGTTTTTTTAAATATTTATTTTTATTTATGTGTTTGTGTGTGACTAGGCATACATGTGAGTGCCCAAGGCCAGAGAAGGAGTGCCAGATTCCCAGGAGCCAGAGTAACAGGCAGCAGTGAACTACTCAATTGTAGGTACTGGGAACCAAACTCCTGTCCTCTGAAAGACTAGTGAGTACTTTAACACTGAGCCATCTCTCCAGGCCCCTCATATGCTTGGTTTTATTTTAATTAATTAATTTTGAGGCAGGATCCTACTCTGTAGCCCAGGATGGCTTTTGAGTCACAGTGATCTCCCTATTTCAGCATTATTAGTGCTAAATTCCAGGTGTGAGCCACCATGCCTAGCTGATTTTATTTTTAATAGAAGAGATGGATTTTATAAGGATATAAATATGTTCTAAGACACTAATTACTGCTGTGGAATAATCCTTCTGTACACTGTGTAAATCATGCTGTGATTGGTTTAATAAAGAAGGTACCCGGCCAATAGCTCGATAGGATGAGGTTGGTTAAACAGAGACATATTTTAGATAGACAGGTGGTCTTCAAACACTTCAGAGATCTATAGAATATGGCATGTAAGATGTTTTAATAACATAAGGCTTTTTATGACAACAAGACATGTCTGCTCCTGGCAACACCAATCTACTTAAAAAAAAAGATGATGGGCATCGAAGAACCTCCATATAGAGTTTGCTTTATTTATGGCAAAAGCTTTTGTTGTATATAATTTTACTCTGTTAAAGTTAAAACCTTCCTTTTTCATTTGGACAAAAAGGGGGGAATGCTGTGGAATAATCATTCTGTACACTGTGTAAGTCACACTGTGATTGGTTTAATAAAGAAGCTGACTGGCCAATATCTGGACAGGATAAGGTTAGGTGGGAGAGCCAGACAAAGGACTCTGGGACAAAGAAAGGTGGAGTCAGAGAGTCACCAATGAGATATGGAGAGCACTGATTCTCTTTTTAATTTCTGGAAGTTCTATGATGTGTGTGTGTGTGTGTGTGTGTGTGTGTGTGTGTGTGTGTGTGTGTATGTGTGTGTGTATAGTTTTTGCTTTTTAAAAAAAGTATATAATGCAATGCCAATCTGGTATTGCTGCCTATGTTAAGTACTTTACCTGGCATTTTCTGGTTTTTCAGGTCTGAGGTTTATCAGTTTTGAATAATCAACAGAGAGTTTTTAATCAAACAAGAAAGCCAGATTTAGACACATGAATTTCTTCTTACAGTCCTAATTTGGTAGACAGATTTAATTGTGTGATTCGCCTTTGTTTTTATTTTTGTTACATCCTTTACAGGTGCTCACGCTATAACTCCTGGCTCCCACAAGCCTAGGCTTGTTTGTCTCTAATTCTTGGAGGTCACGAAAACATAAGCAATCATACTTCCCTGATTTTATACACTTTTCATTAAAATTTGGAAATTCCTTTAATTTTTTTAAGTTCTGCTGTGCACACAATTTCATAGTTTACCCAGTGTAACTGGGTTACAATGGAAGGTTCTTCAGGTTAACCAGTCACTGTACTGTATCAATTCTCTACATGCATACACAGATGTGCACATGAAGAGGTATACCTTTGAAACTTGGAGAGTCCTTTCCACCACTATGCTGAAACATGCATTTTAAACAGCTGTGCAGAGACTGTCAATGAGTTAATACATCAACAGGTTGGCACTGTCTGTGACAAGGCTGAGAACATTAGGGCTTATTTCTACTGTGCTACCTTAGGCTTTCATATCAGATGCACAGAAATACAGAGAGATGCATGTATAACTTCATCTATTGGCGAAAAACATACTATTTTTCTAGGCTGCATTTCATTCATTACAGCAAAAATGAGAGAAAACAGCAAGCTTTTAAAAGTCTTTAAGTCTTGTAGGCTTGTTTTGTCTTAACTAGCAGCAGAATTATACAGGAGAACTTATAATTCACCGAAAGGAAAAAAAAAAAAAAGAAATCTGAGTTGCCCTAAATGGTCTAAGAATTTTGACAAGAAAACAACAAAAACAAATATTAACTAAAGTCGACTATCAATTATTCCAGCAAGATGCCTAACACACAAGGAGCATTTGAGATGGCCACCTCCAGGAACTGCTCAATTTTGTTCTTATGGTGTGAAATATAGAATAAGTCATTCTGCAAAGCAAATACTTAGAAAAGATTGCTAATGTGGAAATAAATCTACATTTGTCCGTTTTTTTGGGGGGTGGGGTGGGGTGGGGGGTTCTTACTATAAAGGCATTGGAAAAGTTGTTATCACTCTAGTGTTTCCTTTAGTCTCACTTTCCTAAGGAGTCTCCACTTGTCCCCTGTTTCAGGCTGTCACCCACTCCTTCTCCCCACTGTACTGCCCAGCCACTCCTTTGTCTTGGTCTGGTTTGTATCCAACAGCATCTCTCCCTTCTACTCCACTGTTATTAACAGATTTACTGTGTTTCTTCTTCTAGGAAGGAAAAATTATCAGTGAAGGGATCTTGCTATATTTTATTTGCTTACGTTTATTATATATTTATTTCTTCATATGTATACATATAGCTGCCAACAACCAGAATGGCATCTGTGAATAAATAAAAAAATGGCTTGCTTGTAGAATAATTTTTATTTCATTGCCCCTTATGTCTTTCCTGAGATACATGTGTGCAAGTGAGATACATGTATGCCACATATGTCAAACTGCCCAAAAGAAGGCTGTCACTCATAGAACAATACCAATTGTCATTTGCTGGAGGTAAGAGTGACCTTGCCACTTAATGTCTATATTCCATTTTATACAAATATTTTCTAAGTGTGTGATGATCTCATGGACTCCAGATCTCTCCTATAGCAGGAGTCACGTGTATAACATTCAGAACTGGGCTAAACATCATACCTCATTTTTCTCCTTGAGTTTGGTGATCATGACAATCACGGGGCTGTCTTCCTGCCAAACCATCTGCCAGAAGTCATTCACAGTGTTGATCATGGGGCCCTGCGTGGCAATGAACGCTTTCTCCCTACCACTGTAGCCCTATGTAGAGTAAAGAGACAAACATATTAGCTCATGTTTATGGATTGCAGTGGACATTTGGGGGGGGGGATGGTCTTCAGAATAACCGAGTCGTTGTAGCTCAAAAGCAGCTGCCTGATACCAGCACCACCAAGCATATATATGGCACTTCCCAGAAAATCCAGCTCACCATTTGGCAGTGAGGGTTGTAAAGTTCAGTTTTACAGAGTGTGCACATGGAGCCCGTACTCGGGGACTCACAGCCAAGGAGGACTCACAGTACAACCCCTATCACCAGTGTTGATGTGGCTATAACATACATACACAAAAACACTAGCAATTTTTTATTTTAATTGAAACATATGGTATCAAGATGGGTGATATTTTATTTGTGCTCTAACAAATAAAACTTGCCTGGAGATCAGAGGATAAAGCCAGCCACTATATTAAACACAGAGATCAGGCAGTGGTAGCACACGCCTTTAATCCTAACATTCAGGAGGCAGAGATTCATCCTGATCTCTGTGAGTTCAAGGCAGAACTCTGGGAACAGAGCCAGGCATGGTGATACATGCCTTTAATCTTAGCACTAGTTAATCATAGAGGTCTGGAGGTCTACACAGACAGATAGGAAGGGATAGAGCTGGGCGGAAAGAGGAAGTGATGTAGCTGGGTGGAGAGAGGAAGTAAGATGGCAGGGCACAGAAAGGTAGACAGGCATGAGTATACAGGAAGTAGCTCTCTTGGGCTGAGGATTTCCTAGCTGTAAGAACTTGTGGCTTGGCTTGTTCTATTCCTCTGATCTCTCAGTTTTCACCCCAATGTTTGGCTCTGTGTTTTTTTATTAATAAGACTGTTTAGCAATGCATGTTGCAAGCGATCAAATTAAAGAGAACTTTATTCTGGGGAAAGAAGAAAGAAACAAAGCTTGGGGGCATATTAGTGGAAAAAAGATAAAATAGTAAGTCAACATGCCAACTAGAGAGAAATGTATAGTTACTTACCCGAATATAATTAGCATTAATGTAAGTACTCAATGCATCAGTTATATTTTTCGGTCTTAAACACACTCTGCTGAGGGGATCTAAGGAGGAAACCAGAGAGAACACATTGAGCAGAGGCACTTTTCAAAAAGTCTCTAGAGCAACCATAAGCAGCAGAGAGAAGGGAGTAAGTTCAAGGCTATTAACCCAGTGTCAGTGTTTGTCTTTGGTGTGAGTGAGTGGTCTTTGGTGAGCGTGAGTGTCCGTCTCTTCATCTAGCTGTGACATTTGGCTCCCTCCACTGACTCCTGATTCTGACATAGGTCATGGCATGTTTTGATAGAGTTCTGATTCTTGTCTCCTTTCTCATTTGGACCCTTTCTCTTTTTCTTTAGAGTTTGGATTTACAGCCCTACCTTTCTCCCACTCCTTCTGAAAAGAATCGGGCTGCCCTCATCCCAATTCTTTGTATTTCACTCCATCATCCGATCCAGCCGTTCAGGACCCTGCCTGGCCTCACCAGCATGTGTTTCAGCAGTATCCCTTGATTTAGTGAGACTGAAACATATGATATCAGGATGGGTGTGAGGACGGGGCAAGCCAGGGGAAAAGGTTAAAAAACACAGCTCAACTTATCAAGCTTTCAGTCTGTTTATAAAAATAGCAAACATTATCGATCACTATTAAATATCACACTGCTCTCAGTGCTTTAGAGATCTTACATGATTTAACCCGTGAATCTATGAAATGTTCCCTTAGGTAGTGGCTACAACTCTTTCAGCATTTTCCAAACTGAAATAGAATCTTGGTTCACAGGGGCGGGCCTTCACTCAATTTCACCCAAAACACTACAAAACTTCCTGTGTGTTTTCAGATGACAGGAAAGAAGCAGGATGACTGCAAAGATGCTCAGTGGACCGGTTAAGGAGTCAGGTGTGACCTGAGAGAGGGTAAGGAACTGGGGCTCAGCAACATGGACCTCTTTAGGGAGGTGGGCCTTCAGCACTTGTGGGAGTTTCTCTGAAGGGTCATGATGGACAAATTGTTGTTCTGAAGTAAACTAGAGTAGGCAGATGTGTGTGTGTGTGTGTGTGTGTGTGTGTGTGTGTGTGTGTGTGTGTGTGTGTGTGTGCTGGGAGTGTGTCCTGAAGCACACATACAGAAGCATGTATTGTCGTGTCCCACACCAGATGTGCAGTCACACGCTGCCAGATGTGTGCCAGTGCTACTTATTTCCTGGGATTCACTCGCCCTTCTTTCTTCTGTGACAAGATCCCAGGATCTTGCTGGGAGTCTGGACATTTGCACAGTGTGTAACTAGCTCCCTTCTTACCATCTCCTGCAGTTCGTTGTGGCTACACAACTCGGTTGTCATTTGTAAATGAAGAGTGATGTGTATGACGTCACTTTACGGTCATGGGAATGAAAAGAGAGGCGGTGATTTCCTTCTACTGCTTTTCATTTCTTCCTGCTGCTTGGGACACTGTTGTGGTGACCACAGTCTTGGACTGTGATAATACAAGCAGAACCTTAACCAGAGAGAAAGCTCTGGATACACAACATGGCAAAGCTGCCAGATCAACCAGGGAAGCTTCCACCTGAGTGGTAAATACATTTCCAACTTATTTCAACCACTGATATTTTAGTTGTTGTTAATAAATATGTGTTAACAATATAATTATAATGAATAACATTCATATATATAATATATGAATATATGAAATTTGTTTTAGAAGAATTAATATTGTCAGAATTCAGTTCTATATAGTTGTGTTCTGCATGTCTAGAATGTGTGAATAAGTATAAGCTTTTTCCTTAGACAGAAAATAAAGACATGGTCCTCATATTGAATAAGAACCAAGTTCTACAAAGACAAACAATTTTTTTTAAATCAATATAACAAGTATTCCTTTCAGTTTAAAATGAAGCCCAAAGGCTCCGTGACTTGGCCACTTGGACACCTACTGTGCTGACAGTGGCCCGGACAGTCCTGAATTGCTCAGTGTACTGAACATTCCTCCTCTGTCTTGTAATAAACATACAGTCTACCTGCTGTAATGTCTAAATTCGGAAGAAAAATTATTTTTAGTTATTCTGTGTATCCATTAGCCACAGGAAGCCATCAGCCACATGTGGAAATTGAATATTTGACAAGCGGCTAGTAGGAACTGAGGAACTGAAGTTTTCATTTCATTTAATTTTATACTTTAAATTGGAAGTTACTTTGCTCTAAGGGGCTAGTGCTTGCTCTTCTAGATAGTGGAAGCCTGGAGGATGAATTCCAAACTCTCCTTAGTGGAGGACAGCAGCCTTTAATTATCTTTACCTACAGTCTCATTGCCAGCTACATTCCCATCTATACTGTATGATCTAGCTTGACAGCAAGGGCAATCTCTTGTAGGTTTTAGGCATTTGTACATACTATCTCTTTCGCCTTCTTTACGTGATAGTTCCTCATTCCTTGGGGCTCAGGGCTACAATCACACCTTTCAGAAGTCCTGGCTTTCTCTGGGAAATGAGGTATCCACTTCCTGGCCTGGTTTCCTTGACTTTTATTTCAGCACTTGCCATTTTGTGTGTTTTAAGTGCTCACATTTCTGCCTGCCCTCGATGGGTTGTGGCAAGACCCTTGAGGGAAGGGACCACGTTTAACTTACTTCTATGTCATTTATGATTTCCATTTGATACTTAGTTCCTAAAGAGTCCATTTTTAGTAGCCGTTATTTATACCTGATTCCTGCTTATTCATTCTCTTGTGTAGATACACTAACATTTACAGATCCTCATGTTGGTTGATGGGTGTTGTTTCTATTTTTTAGTTATATGAACTATACTGCTATTAATACTTAATGTACAATTTTGGGTGAACTTACCTTATTATTTGGGTCATATATATATATATATATATATATATATATATATATATATATATAAAATAACTACATATATAATATATAATAACTTTTTTTTCCTGTGGTGAGGGGAAACAAGGCTAAGGTCTTGTGACATTAGGCAAACCCTCCAAAATGAGCTGTATCCCCAAGACCTGTCAAGCCTTAACTGCTGAGGAACTGTAGATTAAGCAACTACTCTGTAGTCTTGCTAGCAACATTTAAAGGTTCCAATTTCTCTACATCCTTGTCAACATTTTATTGTGTATTCTTATCATAATGATAATCATGGTGGATGGGAAGTGATGTCTCTCTTTGCTTCTGAGTTCTCTGATGGATAATAATGTTCATCATCTTGGATGCTTATTTGTCAGCTGTATGCCTTCTAAAAGGAGTTTCTATTCAAGCACTTACCCTATTTTGAAAACTGCTTTGTTGTTTGTATATGTATGATTTCAGGGCTGACATTTTCGTAATAGATAACCAATTGGGGAGCTCTTCCCTGGGGAAGACTGTTTTTCCTGTTCTCAGCATTCCTTAGTTGCTTGTAGTTCTTTGCCTAAGGTTAGGACTTCATGAGATTATCTATTAGTACTGCCTTAACATTATATGGACAGAACAGGCCGTATTTATATATTAGGAATGTACATAAGTGTATATGATATATATGTACATCCACCATATAATATATATGCATATATACTATAGAAAATATATACATGTATGTTGTATATAATATATGTGAACACACAAAGAAAAAAGACATCATGAGTCTGAGGGAGAGCAAGGCAGACATATGGGAAGGGTAGGGGGAGGAAAGGGAAGGGAGAAAATGATGCAATCATATCTTAACTTCAAAAAATAAAAAAAATATTAAATCCTAAAAAATTGCTTTGCTGTCTTTAATATTGGGCTGTTAGACTATGTTTTAGATTCTGTATATAAGTCTCTTATCAAATGTTTGTTTTGTAACTATTGTCTCATTCTGTGGGTTATATTTTACATTTTTATGATGACATTTGAAACGTAAAACTTTAGTGTTCCAATGAAGCACATCCCATTTGTCTTTTGGTGGCTTGTATTCTCGGTGTCATTTAAGCAGCCGTTGGCTACGTCAAGCTTCTGAGAATTGGTGCTTTCTCTCTCTTTCTTGTTTAGCTCCCTATCTATATTCAAGTATCTGAATTAATTTTTATATGTGGTCCAAGGCAGGATTCAACTTCTTTTTCCTTCATGCTTGGAATTATTTAACTCTAGGACAAAAATCAGCTTACCCATGATGTGTGGTGCAATGGTGCTTTAGAACCATGGATCCTCTGGAATTGTGAGCTGGTCATTATGATGAACATAACATGAAATAAAGTTATTCTACCTCAGATAACTTTTAGTGGTGAGTAGTCTTGACCTACATATTTCAACCCTAAGTTTAGTGTCTATTAGGTGTTATGAGGGTTGGAAAGAGTGAGGTGGAAGTGAGTGGGTGACATGGTTTTACAGGGCAAGCTATTAGCTCAAGAAACTTACTCGGCAAAATGGTCTTATAACGATTTTTCGTTCCATGACGTGGAATATCAATTTCTTTGGGATCCACAAAGTTCATTGGTATTTCCTGCAAAAATAAATGGTATCAAATTGTGCATCTAATGCTGACACAAAGAAAATCTTCACAGGGGGCATTGGCTCCGTGATCTTCAGAGTCATTTATAAAACAACAGACTACCCTGCTGGCTGACCAACATCTTTCCTTTCATAAACAGGTAAAATGCAGCCTGTGTGCTGACTTCTGAGAGGCATCCCTGTGTGTTTGGAAGTACTATTTTGTATGTAGTTAATACAGAGACAGAAAACACACTGCTTGGATAGTAAGTGTTGCTGTGACATCACTTAGGAAAATACTTAAAAAAAAAAAAAAAACACAGCCGGGCTGTGGTGGCGCACGCCTTTAATCCCAGCACTTGGGAGGCAGAGCCAGGCGGAACTCTGTGAGTTCGAGGCCAGCCTGGTCTCCAAAGTGAGTTCTAGGAAAGGCACAAAGCTACACAGAGAAACCCTGTCTCGAAAAACCAAAAACAAACAAACAAACAAACAAACAAAAACCACAATATATTCACCTTTCTTCAAAAAGCCTTTATAATATCAGCAAAAATTTCAGTCTTTTAGTATCAATTGTGATTCTTTTATAATTGTTAAAAATTCCCTTTGAAAGTGATAAAATGTGGAAGGATTGTGGAATTGTATTGTTGTGTTGATCCATGTGCTGAAATGTTTTTAAGTTAAGAGTTCTTTTATAATTTCAGTGTTTCATTTGTGGCTATAAACAGAATACGTTTGAGAAAAGGGATCCACTTTTCTCCTGCTTAAGGAGAATAGAATATTCTTATCTAGGAAGAATATTTATCACATGACTCAAATCATCAAAGAGGGAAGAGTTAGGACGGAAGTGGCTCTATGTCCACCCATGAGACCTAAAACTGAGAGTATCCTTGTATGACTGAACTCAAGTAACGAGCAAGAATTTTCTAAAGGACATCGGCAAATATTTTAAGATTTGCTTATAAACGTACAGTATTTCTTAACATAAAGTTCTTAAAAGGACTGAAAAAAATCAAGGTGATATGAAATAAAATGACTGTTGTGTTATTTGGTGACTAACGAACATTAAATCCTCCCGTCTTATAAAATATCTTTGTCTTACATTGTTTTCATGCATACATATAAATGTACTTTGACCACACTCACTGCCTCCTATTTTTACAAGTTCCCTTTGTTACAGTTTTTTTTTTTGGAAAAATACCAACAAGGAAATGAGGGAGCTCATCCAGAGCTTCACTCAAGTTGTCTCCATATTCTGCCACTCGGAAAACTCCAGGAGGGCCAGGCTCTGTCATGAACTGAAAACTCGGTTACAGAGAAGAGCACCTCTCTTTGAAAAGAGTCACTTCATTAATTTTTGTTATTTTAGACATTGAAGGGAGTCTCTACTCCATTGAAACATTTAAGTTTCTTAGCTCCAAGTCATCAAAATAAAGCTGTTGAATATTCAAGAGAAAGCGTTTCTTTTCTTTTCTTTTCTTTTCTCTTTTTTTGAGGCAAGATCTCATGTAGCCTTGGCTTACCTCCAAGTGGCTGTGGAGCTAAGGGTGACCCTGGACTTCTGATCCACCTTCCTCTACTTTGAGTGGCATGCACGACTATTTCAGGTTTCTATGGTTCTGGGGACCAAACTCAAGGTATGGGAGGCAAGCACTCTGCCAACTAATGCAACTCCCCAGTCCACGTGCTCATTTTTGATCATTTTAAAAAGTCAGTCTGCTTTGACAATGCCCCAGAGAAAGTGACATTTTTATGGCCGCCTTTCTCTTTCACTTTACTCTGTTTTCTGACACACATTGACAATCTGTCAGGATCTCACATTGTTGCTCTCCTTGTTGACCTCATCTTTCCTTCCAGGGAAGCAGGGCTATGTCAAAGGCTTTTTCATAAACAAAGACCTATTGACAGCCCCAGAACAGGCACTAGATGTCTTTGCTGGGCAGTGCGACCATTAATGGGCTCTGTCATCTCTGGGTCTCATTTGCTTCACATATAAAAACATGACGCACTAGGATGTCTCATTTTTAAAACTCCACATTGGTATTTTACTTTGGAAGCTTGATGACAGTTGGTCTCATTAGTGGCGAGGCTAGCAGATTACTGATATTTCTCAACTAGTCTGGTTCCAGATATCTGAACTGACCACAGAACCATCTATTTATTATACTTAATCACTATAGCTCAAGCTGTGTAACTGCTTCGTGATGTGAAGTCATCATCTAAGTGAGTACTCCCTCAGGCAGTACCTAGAAAGTAGACTCTGACTCCGTTCTCCGTGTGTAACATCTTACCGCACATTAAGTTACCCGATGCAATACTGACTTTCCAAAACTGAATGTCATACAACACTCACCGTCCTTTGAATCTCACACTTGGTCTTTCTTGAATCATTGCCCAAGTTAAAAAACGATAAACAAAACAAAACAAAACCCTTGAGTACTGCCTATTTCTTTTGGCTACCTCATTTCATGAAACGAACATTTTGCACAGTGTTATGGATTCTCTCAATTTCTCTGAGCATATTTTTAGTGTTGACACATTCTGAGTTCTGTTTTCCATGGAATTACCTCCAGAACCTCCAGTCTGCTCCTGTCTAGTACCTGCAGATGCAGTGGCTTTTCTAACGTAAGGCTAAGTCCCATTCCTAAACACGGATTAAAATTTGTGGGTTTTTTTTTTTTCCTTTCTTTTGTTCCTGGGGCTCAACTTTTGCCACTCTCCATTTTGATTTCAGTGCTCCAGGAAATCTGAACGATTCAGTTGCCCGCAATCACAGAACGGCTGTTTCCTAAGCTCGAAATGCCTTTCTCTGCCCGACTTTCCAGTGCCACTGCTGACTCTTACCGGCTCTGAGTCAGTTAAGAATCGTGTCATCACCTGAACCATCGACGAACGGGGTGAGGAGGCAGCTGGTGACTCTAAAGCCATGGCTCGTTACCGTTTTTGCCCACAGTGAGCTGCCTGAGAGAGGGCAGCACCATTTCCAGCTCTAGTGCCGAGAACATTAAAACCGAGTAAGAAAGAGCAGGCTCACCATGAATTCACTTTGAAGTAAGTGGGAACTTGCCACAACGTCCCTCAGCTGTGGCCTTGTGAGGACGCGGCTGGCCGACTGCAGGTACTCCATGGCTATCTTCTCCCGGGGGGTTGGGACGGCTACAAAAGGTTCCACATTCCCCAGGCTACTCATGTCCAGTGTAAGAGAGACATTGGAACCTCGTCTACAGGGGGGAAAGAATGTTACTGCATTTAGATATTACATGTATTACTTGGATCATACAGGTTGTCTTTTTTGCACGAGGACACGGTTCAATGATATCTTTCCAGAAACAAAGGTTTTATATATGTACATATATATGTGTACATTATATATATATTTGGTATCATGACTGACTACAGCAAGTCTGCATAGTTTCTTTATAGGAAACTGTTAATTTTATCGCTGCAAACAATTCTGAATTGAGAACAGGTACTGTAAGTTATTAGTGAACATACTTGTTGAAGAAATAAGACGGTTAATAATTTTAACTAAAAAAATCAGAAAAAGTCAACACATTTAAATTGAAAAATCATGGGTAATACAAAAGAACATGTATTTTTGTATATGTCTGAAAGTTCAAAATATATATCATAGTCATTATATGCTTTACCCATTTTCACAATGTGGTTATACTTCAAAATAGCATGTACCATAAACAAACATGCCTTTGATTGATTAATTAAAACATAAAAAAATAGCGATCTCTACTATAGTTCAAATGATCGCACTAATATAGAAAGTAAATGTTTTAAAATGTACGCATGTACATAAATGTATGTACTGTAACTTTACAGGAAATATGGTGGTGCATACCTGAAATTCTAGAGGTTGGGAGATCAGAGGCAAGAGGATCAGGAGTTCAATGTCATTCTCGGTTACATAATGAGTTTGAGGCCAACCCGGGCTACACACAACTATCTCAAAAACAAGCAAACAGGAACCAAATCAAACAAATTGAAAACAACTTTGTATTTTATATCTGCACATATACATGTACATATGTATATATGTTATTCATTTAATTTTGTAAAGCCTGTAAGAGGCCCTGGAGATCACAGACCTATAGGCTAAGTTTCAGTTTATCATTTCTTTATGATCCCTTTTCTTCTTTTGGGAAGTAATGATTGGAGTCCTTCCCCTTCCAGGGACCCTGGTGTACTGTGCAGAAGATGTAAGGCCCTCTTAGCAGTTACATTAGCCATATGATGCACAGCCATAAAAGAGCGTATGACATGACTGTTCCTCCGAAACCACATTTGAGAAAGGGAGGTTTAAAGCCAAAGACTGTGCTCACGACTGTAAGTTAGAGTACAATGGTGTGTGTCAGGGTGTTAAATAGAGTGTCGGGGTGGGGGTCTGGTGTCCCACAGAAGTGGAGAGCAGAGAGCAGCAGGTCAAAACATGATAGGAAAGACAGTAAGGCAAGTCTGAGCCTAGATCAGTTCCTCTGAATGGTGGAGAACACACCAGAAAAGAGTTGAGCGGCGGGGCCTCCATTTTAGATAATGGAAAATATGCAACCAGAGAAACCTACTGAACAGTCATCCTCCATCAGCTCCTCACGCTCTTATATCTGCTGTGGATACAGCATTGGGGCTTGTCTACCGTCTGATAGGTAATATGATTTTTTTTACTCTCGAAATGGATGGCAATGGTAGTTTAAATTCCCGTTTTTGCTTAACGGATATTTATTTTTATTTATTTTTTTATCTGTCACTAAATGATACACTTAAAAAAAGTCACCACAGACTGGGTGGTTTGTTTTACTCATTGCCGAGCCAGCTGGAGTTCTGAAGCCAGTGCAGAAGAAGGGTTAGGACGCTCCTCTTAGAAGGACGTTTCCTGGGGCTGACATGACCGGCTCTTTGGCAGAGCTGCACAAGCTACACTATTTTAAGAATTGCCGGGCAGTGGTGGCACACGCCTTTAATCCCAGCACTCGGGAGGCAGAGGCAGGCGGATCTCTGTGAGTTCGAGACCAGCCTGGTCTACAAAGTGAGTTCCAGGAAAGACACAAAACTACACAGAGAAACCCTGTCTCGGAAAAAAAAAAAAGAACTAATTCATTAGGCTGGCTTACAAAGCAAGGGCCTTCATCGTGGCATCCTCATACATGTGTGCCCTTAAACTGCTTCATTCGACCCCCTCCCCCATAGCACTCTCCTGGTGTGCCTCGGGTTAGTCCCCCCACCCCACCCCAGTTAACCCAGCATTCTGCTTTGCTGCGTTAAGTACTCCATTGCTCTATTTCCCACCTCCCTCAAGAGAATTTGACGGTCATATAAGTGCTTAAGTATTTCTTTTCTTTATTCATGTCTATCGCAGGTCGTGGGAATTGGAAGTGTCTGGACTTTTTAGGGTTTATGAGTTTTTGATTCTTTCAAAGAAACACTGGGCTGACTGGATATTTCACCGATGCATTTGCTGGTCACTGATGTGATCATATATATGTAAGTCCTCTCCGGGAAGACGTGTAACCCTGTGCATCTCCTTATCTATTGCAGATTCATATACTGTAATCTTGGTATTCTAGCACACTGTTTTTTTACTCTCTCCATACTGGACTTTTCACCATCTGATGTGTGTGTGAGAGCCTTTCACCATAACAGCATACCGTTCTCTTTCATTTCAAATGTTTTACCTTAAATACTTCAGTGCTTGAAGGATTCATCATCATATATTTTCGCTGTCAGGCTTACCAATGTTTCTTTCTTTCCTGTACTTGGATATTTAGCTTTCCCTCTGACTCTTAAAAAAATTAATATCAAAGGCATAAGGAGATGGCTCATCAGGTAACAGGCCTGCGGGAGGACTTGGGTTCAGATGCCCAGGGATCATGATAAAAAGGCCAGGTATGGCCCCAGGCATCTGTAACCCAAGCACTGGCTGCCAGTGGGAGACCATTAGAGACAGGCAGATTCCTGGGGTTCATTGGCTAACCAGCCAAGCTTAAGCTTCCAGTTCAGTGAGAGACCCTGACTCAAAAATTAAAGGGAGCAGGGAGTGAAGAATCTGCTCGGCGGCATTACCCTCCTGCCTGCACATACATGCATATGTATATACAATCAATATCAACATGTCTTATTCTTTATTGGAGTGCCCCTGAAATACATTTTCTCATTCTACCATTATTATTAACACTTTGGGGTTGCCGAATTAGAAAGAGATGGGCAGTACCCTGAATGTTCTATGACATATTACCTATTTGGTAGAGAGGTGTATGTGTGCCTAGCTTTTTTGTTTGGGGCTCTTATTGTTGACCGAAATATTTGATTTCTTGTGTTTCTGGGTAGGAAATAGACAGAGCAGCAAAGAATGGTTCTGCTTTTAGGCCAAGAATTTAATCTATTTTTAGTGAGAAACTGTTTTTTAAAGTTTTTTTCAATCCAGTGGTACTTGCCTTTAATTTTGTAGGAAATCCTGGTTCTGATTATGGTTTGTTTTAGTTTTAATGTTTTGTGAGAATTTGGCTTTTGCTGTCTTTTTAAAAAATTTTTTATTTATTTATTTTCTCAGAAAGGAGTCTGGAAATGTTGTTTCTGGATTGCTAGCTAGAGGCCACTTTAAAGCACAATTTCATTCAATTTTCATTCACAATAGACAGTGTCTACAGTCTGTCACTAGGGAGATACCCTGAGCTGCCGAGGTTTAGCGGATGGTGAGGTCTCCTCCACTTACGGTGGCAGGACAGCTGTGCGGAGGAGGAATTATTTGAACTCGACCCTGGTCATTTCAGAGACAGCCTCGGAGGAGAAATAGTATGGGGGCAGAACATGGAAGAAGACTTTAAGAGAAACAGAACAGTCTGGGCTGCAGCTCAGTTGTGCAAAATGTATTTTGGAGTCAGGAGCTGGTTTTGCCGGGGAGACGAGGTGGGAGGCAAGAGCTGTGGAAACCAAATGGCTATTAGAAGCTGCCTAAGTTCATCAGAGAGAGTCACGACATCGACATCGATGCCTACCAACTTTTGTTTGGCATTTTTCACACACCCTGCCCACACCTGGAGATCCAGAGCCTCTCAGATCCCATGTCTAAGTCTTTGATGAGCAAGTTTTCTGAATGGTCTGTAGTCAGCTGAGACCTGTGAAACCCCTCAATAAGGGAGACCAGCTTTGGTTTAACAAGAGAAAGAAGAAAGAAACCCAATATATTAAATTTCTGTTAATTTGTCAACTACTGTTACATAGCATTTTTGCCTTTGGAAGTACTGTTTTCCCTTATTTTATAGGTCAAAAAAAATACCCATATTTGAAACACAGTTGTCGAACAAAGACAGTTCAAGTTATAATATAAAGTACAAGCTCTTTTTGCTTTGCCTCCCAAAGTGAGAGTGTGTTGGCAGATTCTGTTAGACTGTATGTGGAGTTGAAAGTCAAGTGCTTGGGAAGGGGGAGGAACCAAGAACAGTATTCAAATACAGATTTTTGTTTTCAAAGCATTTTTGTGTGGGCTCAAATCTTGCCTGTCCGTATCCTTGATGTGCCCTTCTTAAGGTTACTTAGCTTCTCTGCACCTCAATTTTTTTTCTGTCTCTTTAAAGTGAATACATGATCAAGTAAACGTACTTAGAGAGTTACTATACAGGCGACATACAAAGAATGATGTCAGTGGCTTATAAAAAGTAACGCATGGGCATTATTAAATTTGGTCGACAAGGAACAAAATTCTTTCTAACTCTCACTTTTGGCATTTCTCTAAGGGAACTATTTTAGGACACTTCCATAAGAATTGCAAATTGTTTGGATTGAGATTAACTTGAATGCTTTGAAATCAATGGCTATAATCTATACATTTGCCACTAGAGAAAGATACAGCATGGTGGTAGCCTATTACCTTAAAAGTTCCCTTTATTATGGCAAACCCATTTGCCCTGAAACCTAGAAATCCCATAGCACTTCACCTCACCACCTCCGACAATGTCTCAAAGTTCAACTACAGAATTAAACTTGCACTGGCTGTTGACCTCACAAAGAGCATTTTCCACAGAGCAGTCTTAGCGTGGTCACGGCTCCCCCGTGCTTGACGTAAAATACGATGGTAGGATGTTGTTAACTTGGGAAAAAAATCTCTGCTTTTGTTAATTCTTATTTTCAAAGAACAAATAATATTTGGATTGATTGATACGGTGCCATTAGGAAATTGAATCAGAAGGATCAACTTATAAGAAGTACCACATTTGGAGACTTAGGCATCTGCTTAGAGCCGAGAGCTTAAACATATATCCATATTTTAATTTTTCCTGATGAAAACGATGTGTTTACTGTGGGAATTTATAAAATTTAGACATTTGAAAATGGAACTAAAGCAATTCATATTCTTGCTTTTTGCTATCATTTAAATTGACTTTGAAATCTTCCTAATTTATAGGGATCAGTGACAGTGGCTAATTGCTACAGTTTTGATTTCTTTGGTTCAAGAAATGAATGAATTAATTAATCTTCACTGTTTATTTCTAGCTCCTTACCTTTTAGGATTTTGTTTAGCATCACTGATATATTACTATGACATTTGTGGTATTACACTGTTTCTCAGACATATTTGTGGCAAATACCAGTCTGTTGTTGCCTTAACACACTAAAATTGTTAAAAATTTATGTTTATGCTCAGTTAAGCACCATGACCTTTATGAATACGCAGTAATTTATTTTACATTTATTTACTGTGTGTGTCTGTGTGTAACAGCACATGGGTCAAGGTCAGAGGGAAACTTTAGGGTAGTTTCTCTCCAGCCCCTTGAGTTCTAAGGAAGGAGCTCATGGCCTCGGAGCTGGTGCCAAGTTCCTTTACTTCACAAGCCATCCTACCAGCTTGGAAATGTGTTCTTTAGAAATGTAACCATTCAATCTGGTTGTAATTTATTTGGGGCTATGGGCAAAGGTGAATTCCCAAGTTCTTTGTTGTTGTTGTTGTTAATATTTCTCCCAGGTAGCTAATCAGCATATTTAACACAACTTACAGAAAGATTCAGAAAAGGATATGTTTTAGTCAATACTTTTTTTTTTTTTTTTGGTTTTTCGAGACAGGGTTTCTCTGTGTAGCTTTGCGCCTTTCCTGGAACTCACTTGGTAGCCCAGGCTGGCCTCGAACTCACAGAGATCCGCCTGGCTCTGCCTCCGAGTTGCTGGGGTTAAAGGCGTGCGCCACCACCGCCCGGCTACTTTCTTTTTTAAAACTAGCTACCATTGACTATGATCTGAAGGGCAAAATTTGATTTTATTAAACTAAGGGCATATGAGCTCGTTCCAGTAAACACCACAAATTAAGTAGAAATGAGGGCAAAATTTGACAATTCAAAAACAGAGCAAACTTTATTAAAATTAAAATGAAGATAGGTTTAGAGAAAAAAAAATATCCATCAAAGAGACAGGAGATCTTAACATTTAAAAACAGAATGTGCAAAAGTCAGAGCTCGAACTGCTATTGGAAACTTCGCCTCTATTTTGCTGGGCAAGCGTGAAAAATGGTTTAGACATTTTTATGCCTCTCGATCTCTGGTGCACGAAAGGGAAGACAATAAAAGAGCTTTATCAAGTTCCCCCTGTAACACCAATTATTATTTATGCCAAAAAGTAAATAGGAGGGAGGAAATTCAAAAGATACCAATGCAAACAATTGAAGGAAAAAGCAAATTCTTAAGGCAAGGTAAGAGAAACGCAACGAACAGCCGGCTAATTACAATTAAGTCCAAAGGAAAACACACATAAATATTATGAGCCAGGGCCACACTGAACTCAGCAAGGGAATATAAACAACTCTGTTGAGAAAATGGCCATTTCTGTGCTACTGTGCTTCATCGCCATGAAGTGGGAAGAAAACAGTGCTAAAAATACCCAAGCACTTCAACTCAGTGCTGGAGCTACTCTGAGACGACACATCCACTTTCCTGGAAGGTGAGGGTTGTAACACTTGGCCGTAGACGCTGGATTCTGGCAGTTCTCTTTGCATGCGACACTTGGCCAAGAAGAACTAAGACTTCCAGCGCCTTTGCACTCAGTGTCCCCAAAGTAGCGAAATGAAGGCAGGAGGAAAAAAATGATACAAACACAATCATTTCGCCCGTGCTCCAGGCAGACACGGTTCTCAACTGTTGGACGAGGAAGGGATGGGCCAGTGAGAAATGCCAGCGGCTGCTTACATCCAAGCCTTGGAGGAAGAATGGAAAAGTACCCAGCTCAAAGGCTGTACGTAGGACACAGCGATTTGTGCAGAACTGTCTCTAAAGCACCCGCATCTGATCTCTCGGGATGAGAAATGAGAACCTAACAGGTCTTCCCTCCCGACTGGAAAGCAGGAATCTGGGGTCCTCAGTCCTTCAGTTCGATCTTCGCCCTCTGTGACTGATGACCACTTTAAATCTGAATTTAGTCATTAAAGATGAGCTTACAGCCTTCTATACTCACCCTGGTGTTTTAACTCTTCTGATTCAGATTGCTCACACGCTTAGTTTTCTAGGAGACGCTTAATTACAAAGAAAGAGAATTAGAGAAATCCTTGTTTCTGTGAATAGCAAAGGTAAAGCTGGAGAGATGGGCCCTTCACCCCGTGAGACTGACTGGCCTCTGCATCTGTTTACAACTTGACATTCTGCCACCATTTTGTTCCTGTAGGTGTTAAGTTTTAAGACTATTTAACAGTCTTCATCTCTTTACTTTCAAGTCAATTCTGGATGGTACCCTCTACCTGAGTCACTTGACAAATGAACGGGTGAAATGGTGAAAACAGGACAGGAGACAGAATTCTAAGAAAGTTAAACTGTGACGTTCCTGAAGTGTATAGCAGTTGAAATAATATGAGTTCGTAATATGACTACTCAGGCTAAAATTTCCCAAAGGCAAATTCTGCAGGGAAGACATGAATGAAACTAAGCAACTAAGTGTAAAGGATCCCAGGCATGGGCCCAGGAAGATGAGAAATGCATGTTACTCTACACTAACAAAAAAAAAAAAAAAAAAAAATCTTGTAATGTGGAGAACATCTTTGTTGTAGAAAATGAGGCATTTTTCTACCTCCCACTGCCCTGGGAAGAATGCTGTTGTTTTCCCTGTTGAGTGATTACATAAAATGTTTTCAAGTTCCTATAATGATACCCAATCCTCCTACCTCTGCCTCTTGAGTGCTCAAACTAAAGGCATGCCTACCACACCCAGCCAGTCTCACATTTTATATATTCTAAGACAAGGTAAGTTTATAACTGAAAAATCAAAATTCAAATCATCATAGAACACCCAGGAAGCAGAAACTGGTGGGTTTCTGTGCGTTCAGGACCAGCCCGGTCTACATAGCAAATTTTAGTCCAGCCAGGACACTATAGTAAGACTCTAGGTTAAAAGATGAAAACATACAACCAAATAAACAAATAGCTCTAACAACAATCCCCCATACACAGTGAAAACTCATACATTATATGTATACATGTGAAATATATAAAGTAAACTTGTTACAATGTTCTCTGGGCCCTGACCTTGGAAATTGATTAAATCAATGTTTTACCACATGAGTTAGACTTAAACTTCCTTGGCCTCAGCCTGCAACCACAGGGTTAATTCACATGGTAAAAGGTAAAGAAACATAAACACGTCATTTTTTTCCCCAGCTTGGAATCGTGTGCATGACACACTTGTGTGAGTAATTGTAACAATAGCTATATGGTCTTACCTCACTCTGTGTTGATGTAGCTATGTGACAGCTATGGGAGCCTGTGCTGGAGTATTCCAGAAAAGTTAAGAGTTGGGAGAACTGGTTAGTGAGTTAGATTGCAGCACTTAAGTTTGCAAGCAAGGTCAGTGGTCACCTAAGTTGGGACTTTTTTTTTTCTGGAGCTGAGGACTGAACCCAGGGCCTTGCGCTTGCTAGGCAAGCACTCTACCACTGAGCTAAATCCCCAACCCCTGGGACTGTTTTTTGTACCTCATACATTTAAAATATATACCTCATGTTTTTACAATAAACAGGTTCATTTTTTTTTCTATTTTTGAAAAATAAGATCTGTCCACTGGACAAAGACTAAAACAAAAAATATCTTCAAAATGAAGAAAATATCTCCAATGATAAATGGAGTAGCCTCTAACATTATTGTGACTCTTCTTCGGATCTTTGTGACAATGACTTGCATGTATGATTTCAGAGCTGACCACTTGGTATTACCAGCTGGGGCCCCTTTGCTGAAGAAGGCTATTTCTCTTGCTCTTAGCATTCCTTAGCTGCCCATAGTTATTTGTCTAGGGTTGAGGCCCTGTGAAATTTCCTCCTTCCAGGCTAGCAGGAGTGTCTTTCTTGCTAGTGAGTTGTTTTAAAATCTAAGTCAATAGATCGTCAGCAGCACATGGTATGGAAGAAACCTGAAGACAGACTCCTAGGGCCTGTCAGCACAGCTCAAGCCCTCTTTGTGTTTGACACAAAATCTTCTAGTAGCTCCCTAGAAAGCCTTCCAACCCTGCCTTCTAAGCCTTCAGACCCTGCCAGCAGCTCTCTAGTAAGCCTTCTTACCTCTAAACTCTCCTAGTTCAGAGTGTTTTCTCCCATATTGCACTATAGTAACTTTCACTAGAGAATAACACTGAAAATACAATAATAAAGCTTGCCATTAGCTCCCTCTGACAATGATGCTTCCCAGTCTAGTCCGTGTGGATTTCTTCAGCCTCACCTGGCATAGCCTTTCCCTGTCTGTGTCTGGGCAGGCGGTGAACTACAACTCCATTCAGGTCTGTCTCTTTTAGATCCATACCCCCAAATGTAGGGGCTCTTTCCCAGAGCCATTTTTGAATATATTCATAATCAACATATATATTCACTAGAAATGATTTTCTATGCAATGTGAATAAAGATGTAAGCTTCAGTTCTCCCTCTGTACCCACTGGTAAGTGAAAAGCTACCTTTTATTGTCTATGTGAATAGATGGTTACAAATAAATTGGAGAGGGTAATGCAATCTGGTGGCTTGTACAATTCTTCCAGAAATAAGTAAACTGAAGGACCACTTTAGATGAGGGTTTTAAGATTTAGTGAAAACCAGATGTGGTGGTACACACCTGTAATCCCAGCACGTGGGAAACAGAGGCAGGAGCCTAATTTAGGCTACCTTATAAATACTAGGCCATCCAGGGCAGTATAACAAGAACTTGTGTGAAAAAAAAAATGAATACATAAGATAAAATGAAACAAGTAAAACTAATGAAATTTAGACTGTGAAGGCACAAGAATGGTATTTTTAAAGATTTGCTGTAAAACTTGTATAAATACCCATGAAGTTTCAGCCTTAACATATTAAAAACCTGAGAAGATTTTATGCAAACAAAAGAATTAAAAAAGCAGTATACTGTTTCCAAACCAAGAATGATTAATTTTTATCTTTTTTTCTGGCACTTGGTATTGTTTTGGCTGTCACTCATGATGAGGAGGCTGTTTCCCTTTTTAAAAAAGAACAAAATGTTGGTAGCTCTAATTTTAGTTCTTGGCTTTAATTTTTCCTCATTCCTACAATGATAATGAAGAAATACCAGACCTCAATGAAGAAACCAAGCTTTCTGATATGAGAAATCTGAATTTCAGTTGATCTGTGTATAAGCATGAATATGGATATACATTCATATATGCCCAACATTTTGTAAGCAGCACATATAATTAATTCACCATTCATTCATATAACTACCGAGGAACCCTCTCAGTTCACGATGAAGTAAATGTAGTTACTTTCAAGAGCAATGATGCCCATGGTTCTAACCATCCACTCACTTCAGCTCACTCATGAATCATCAGAAAGTATACATGTTTTCTAACAGCTCTGGACGAACTTGGAATGGCAGAGAATTTTCTCAACCTGATGCAAGTCACGCATAGAAGCCCCGCAGCTAACGTTTGCTTAACAAGAAAAGATTCAGAACTTCCTAGGCAAAACCATCCTGAAAAAGAACAAAGGCGGAGGATAGGTGGGGGAGGGGGGAGACTCACATTTTCTGAGTTCAAAAGTTCTACAAAGTTACACTAACAACAGCAGCAGTAACAATAACAACAAAAAGAGGTATTGCCAGAAAGATAGACAGAAAAATGGAAGAGAATTAAAAATCCATATGTCAGCAAAGGGATATCCCAAACAAGATTGCAAAGAGAAGTTGCTTCAATGGGAAGCTGTAAGGAAGGCAGAAGGGGGAGCTGGTGAGCCTTTGCGGAAGCTGTAACTCTCACTGCTCCTTAAAATGTGAAATGGTCTAGCCATGGGGGAAAAGCAATGGCGCTTCACAAAGCTAAGCCTGTGGGTCTCTGCTGCACCCTCTGCATATAGGTTACGGCAAATCCTCTGCTACTGAACTGTACCCCTAAGTCTCACTTTATTTTTTTATTTTGAGACAGGTTCTCACTAAGCTGTACAGGCTGGCTTGAACTCGGTAGCCCACACAAGACTTGGATTTGAGATCCTCCTGCCTCAGCTTCCAGAACTTCTGAGGTTATAAAGCCTGTCCCACCAGGTGGGCTGGGGCACCCATTCCTTCGAATCTTTATACCAGATTCCTAAATTTGTTTTTAGCTGCTGGAGAGAAACATTTATAAAGTTAATTTTCGCAAAGGAAAAAAAATTGCCTTATGACAGAATTATTTGTGTAGTTTATTAAAACCATGTGTAGTGGTCCACCTCTGAAATCCAAGTACTTGGGAGACAGAGGCAGGCAGGACCATCTTGAGCTCAAGGTCAGGATAGGGTACATAGCTAGACCTTATCTATTGACTGATTGATTGATTGAATTTTGAGCCTAGGGTGACCTTAAACTCTCTACGTAGCTGAAGAAACTGTGAACTTCTGATCTCTCCCCCTCTAGTTCCTGAGTGCTGGGACTACAGGTATATGCCACACCACACATCAATAACATCCCTGATTTATGCAGTGTTGGTCATACAACCTAGGGCACCGTGAGTGCCAGGCAAGCATCCTACCAACTGAGCTACAGTCTCACCCTCAGCCTGACTTACATCTAACCTGGCATGGTGGCACAGGCCTGTAATCCCAGCATTCAGAAGGTAAAGGCAGGAGGATCATTAATTCAAGGTCAGCCTTGCTACTCTGGGAGTTTGAGACCAGCCTGGGTTTCATTAGATCCTGGTTTAAAAAAATAAAGTGATTGCTTCTAATGTCTATCTTGTCTAACACTGATCACAAGATCTCAGTTTACTCTATGTAAGAAGCAGATATCTGGGCTGAAGGGATGACTCATTAGTTATGAGCATTGGATGCTCTGCCAGAGGACCTAGGTTTGATTCCCAGTACTCACACGACAGCTAACAACCATCTGTAACTCCCATTCCAGGGGACCCTACGCCTTCTTCCTGCCTCTGGTGGTACCAGGCACATACATGCAGCCAAAATACTTATATACACAGAATCAAATTAAATTTAAAAAAGAAGCAGATAAATTATGTCATTAACCAAGGCACCTCAAAATCCACCTTTACCTAAAATGAACTCCCAGTAAGAATTATGAAAATCTGCTGTTTCCAAAGCTTCCCCCTGAATGTTCAGCCAAGAACAATAATTTACTTAAATACCCATTCCTGTGTTTGTTCTGCGTTCATTTAAGAGTGTACCACCCACAAATGCAATTGTGGGCTTTGGTCAGAGAGGCACGTTGCAAATAAACCAGGGTGGCCATTGCCCTCTAAGAGTTACTGGCCTTTCACCCAGGGAATTGCAGAGTAGGGAGTCGCTTCCTTTTGGCCAGTGAAGAGTCAGTGACTGTAGTTAACGACTGTATTTAACACACCATCACTCTTCAGGTGGAAGGAAGGAAGTGGCCAATTACCTGGAAGAGCTGTGCCCCTGATAAAACGCATGGTCTGATGGCCTTCCTGCTAGTGTAAATACATAATCATCTTATCAGTGCCGTCTGAGATAAGGAGAGAAGTTTAAATATAAATTATTGACTGGAGTTGCCAATAGTTAAAATAGGCTTTTTCCCCCCTCAAGGGAAGGAGACACTTGTCACCTAGATGCCATTTGTAATAACTCATTGTTATTTTGGGGTCTTTTCTCATCCATTGACAAGTGCGATAATTGCAAGATAACCCTGAGGCTCAGGGGGCCTTTGGCTTCAGTGCAGGCATTGCACAGGGTGGGCAAGGTGCAGACTCTGAGCCTTTACTGTGCTTCCTTGACTATATTGTACCCAGAGGATGCAGCAAAAATACAGGCAGAGGAACTAGCAAAAAAAAAAAATACTTCTGGAATTCAAAATATCATATACATTTTAAGAACTGAACTGGTATTTGTCATGTGAAGTACACTTTGACATTTGTGAGATAGGAGACAGCCCTTCCTTTCCTAGAAATAAAAATACACACGTCAACCAAATCAAATTGAATAAAAAAATTACCTGGAAACACCTTCTGACTAATGTTTTAGAAGCAGCTAACTTTTTTTGGGGGGATAACATTAAAATCATGCATATGCTCCTTTTTGTTGAGGGGTGATTTATACACCACAGAGTTCACATGTCTAAAGTGTAGCATTCAGTACATTTAGGGTAGTCGCTGAGTTGGGTAAGATAGGGTGGCATGTGCCTTTATTCCAACATTGTGAGTTTGAGGCCAGCTAGGTCTACACAGTGAGTTCTAGAAGAGGTAAGAACAAACCAACAAGGAACCAGCACAGTAAATTTTAAAATATTTTCCTCACCCTCAAAGGAAACTGCCTCTCCACCCCATGGCTCCCTCTACACAGGCCTTAGACACCAGTCACCTACTTTCTGCATTTACAGGCACTCATTGTATAGTAATAGGGCTTGAACCTAGGGCCTTGTACATGTCAGGCAAGCACTCTACTCCTTAGCTCCATCCTCTGCATTCACTTCTTTCGTCCCCTTCATGCACATGGACTCATACAGTTTGTCAGACTTCTTTCTCTTGGCATAATGTCGTTAAGGTTCCTCCACATTGTAACACTTGGAAGTTCTCTGTTCCTTCCCATGAAACAACTGATTCCATTAAATGAATATACAGACTTTGCTCATCTGGGTTTTAGTTGATGGACATGTGGGTATAACGTAAATCTTAAAATATCTTATTAATGAAAAACCCGAAGCCAGATATTGGGGTGAATTCTGAAAGATCAGAGAGACAGAGCAAGCCTCATCCAACCTCACCTCACCAATTCCTCAGCTAATCCTGTTTCCTCAAACTGGAAGCCTCTGAGTTCTCATCCAAATGGATCTCAGCTGAACTGCTGCTAAAAGCCTAAAAGCTTAACCAGGCTCTAGTTCCTGGTCCTCACGCCTTATATACCTTTTTGCCTTCTACCATCATTCCCTGGGATTAAAGGCTCACTTCCTGGGATTAAAGGCATGTGTCACCATGCCTGGCTGTTTCCAGTGTGGCTTTGAACTCACAGAGATCCAGACGAATCTCTGCCTTTGGAATGCTAGAATTAAAGATGTGTGTGGCACCATGTGGGTTGTTTCCTTTTTACTTTAAAAATTGTTCTACTGTATTTGGATCTAAATTTTCATGGCATGCATTTTATTTCTTCTGGATACATGTCAGTTACTGGAATTGCTGTAGCATCCAGTACCTCTATGGCTCTTCTTTTTTGGTTCTGGAGATGGAACCCAGGGCTTTGAGCAAGCTAGGTGAATCCTCTACCACTGAGTTATACCACCAACTCCAACAGTTCATTTTTTGAAGCACTATCAAATGTTTTTCCCAAGTGGGTAGACCACTTCCCATTTCCAACATATTAAGCTTCCAACTTCTCCACATTCTTGCCACTTTAGAATACATACTATTTTTTTTTAATTACAGAAGTCCTAATGAAGAAGTGGAATTTCATTGGGCTTCAATTGCCTTTTCCTGTAATTAGTGATACTGATGATATATATTTTGCATTTATCAGCCATTTGTTTATCTTCTATAAAGAAATGCCTGTTCCAATTTTTGCTTAATTTTAACTTGCCTTGACTTCTTTTTCAGTTGTAAAGTTCTTTACATATGATGGATGGTAGATCTTCATTACACATATGATTTTTAGTTACTTCTCTCTATCTCAATTGTCATTTTAGTTTCCTGTGATGGCTACTAACTTTATGTGTCATCTTGACTGAGACGGGATGTTTGGTCATTTTGTTAGACATGGGGAGTATTTTGATGAGAGTGTTTGGATGAAATCAATATTAAATTAGTATACTTTGCAAAGCAATCTGTCTTTTATAATGTGGTAGGCCTCATTCGTCAGACTGAACAAAAGAAAAGGGCTTACCCCATCTTCCCCCTAAGTCAAAGTGAATAATTTGAGTTTGGTAGTCTTTGAAACAAGACACTGTCTTTTCCCTGTGTTGAGATTCAAACTCAGGTTTTCCTGTATTCCAAGCCTACTGGCCCTCAGACTAGAACCACACTACTGACTTTCTTTGGTAGCCAGGTTACTGGGTCGCCCTGAAGACACAGGGACTTCCAGTCTCCTCTGTGATGCGAGCCAATTCCTTTTAAAGCATCTTTATGCACATTCTCCCAAGGCTGTTTGGTTTCTTTGGAGACTTCTAGCATAAGGTCTGTCATTGGTTGTTGAACATTTGGTGTCTCACCTGAGAAATCATTGTAGAGCTTAGAGTCACAAAGTCTCCAGGGTGACCAAGCTATGGTCTCCTGACTGTGTGTGATGAAGACTCTCTAGGAATGCAGCCCAACATAAAATCACAGTTCATAAAGTCATGATGAGACTTGGTTCTACAGTTTGTTTCTGTAACTCAATTGTGTGGTTCTCAAATATGAGCTTTGTAGACGACAACATCATATTGTCATGTCAAAAGGCTGAGCATGTTGGAACCATATTTTACCCTGTAGTTTTAATGAAGCTAAATGGTAGAAGTATCACTATTCAATATAAAATTCTCTCTGTGTGTGAAGGGAAACAGGATAAAAGGTACCAGCACAGTACCAAGAATAGCATGTGGGACATTAACATAATACTGTGTGTCTGTAGCATAAATTAAAGGTCTACTGTGGGTGCCTGAAATGGTCCATATTAAGTACTGTATATACTTTACCCCTTAAATATGTGTATCTGTGATAAAGTTTAGTTCACAAATTAGGCATAATAAGAGATTAATAATAACTAACAAATACCGGTGAACTGTACCCATAGTTATATGACCGTAGTATCTCTATCTAGACTCCTTATTGTACCATGCTTGCCCTTCACATCTGGTAACAAAGGCTGATGCAATGTTTATTGTACTGAGACAAAGTGAGCTGGATGATGTCGGCATTGGGATGTGATCTGGGGCTACAATGTCTGAACACCAGCATGGGGGTATTGCCATTAATAACTGAAACAGTGTTCAAGTGAGTAATATCCACTGGACCAAAAGATGGCAAATGTCCTGGGCAGGGTAGTGTGGGATAATAAGAGATTTCATCACATTATTCACAATGGATGAAATTTAATACTTATGAGCTATTGATCTCTACAGTTAAAAAATATTTAATTATTTTTGTGAGTGTGCACATGTGTGTGCTTGTGCGTAAGGGTACGTGGGTGCCTTGGCATGTGTGGAGGTCAGAGGACAACTTATAGAATTGGTTCTTTCCTTGGGAATTGAACTCAGGTTGGTAGGCTTGGTCACAAGCACCTTTACCTGATGAGCCTTCCAACTGGCCTAGCTTTCTTTTCGTCTTTGAGACAAGATCTCACTCTGTAGCCCAGGCTGGCTTTGCACTTATGGCAAAACTCTTGCTACAGGCTCCCGAGTGCTAGGCTACAGGCATGAGTCAGAGCATGGACCATAGCTGATCACAAGTATCTGAGATCATAGGAGGAGGGGCCACAGGTATGAGGGACTATTGCAGTTTGGTTGGTGTTGACGCAGTGTGAAGTGGGTACCCAGAGATGCCTTCTTGGTCTGAAAACTGTGTCTTCTTCCTACATTATCATCCATAAAACATAGCTGAAGCCCCAGCATCATCTCACGGTCCCGTGGCAGGCATCTGTGATATAAAGTCTTTAATTCAAGGGAAACGACGCTGTATCGGTTTTCATCTAAGAAATATTAATTTAAATTCAGTATAAAATTAACACATTCTTAGTATAAAATCTGAAAACATTTGTTTTTCAGGGCAGGGGTCCAACCCAGGGCTCCAGACATGCTAAGCAGGTGCCCTGCTGTTGGGCTACGTCCTTGGCCCGTATGTCAGGTGTCCCTTCTTAACTCCCATTCTCACAGCACACTGCCCCGGGCCTTGCATGCTTTCACTTCAGTTATGAGCATCTACACAAAGATAATGTATCTCACATCATAGTTTTACATCTTTTCCCTACCTTGCATTATATATTGAAAAACCTCTTGTTAAAGCAGAATATAGATTTTTATAAAAAATGTCTATTTTTAGTTATTTATTTCCAGTTCCTTTCATGATTACAATGCTCTAGTTGGTTTTCTTGTACTGTATATGTTTGCTCAGTCACACAGATACATACCTAGGAATATAAGTTTTTCCTGTTTAGCCACTATGTCAAAATTAATTTTCTTTATTAATTAAGGCATATAAAAAGTAACCTTTATCCCCTTTATTCTTTCTTTATCAGTGTTTAATAATTATAACGAAAACAGCTTTTAAAATACTGGCATTAGGGACATGGCTGAAAAGACTGTGTAAGCACCGTCATATCTGTATTCTAAATTCATCTTCAAGTTTCAGGTAAAATTATTAATAATTTTCATCTTTTATATTGTCTACCTTAGAAGTAAAATTGAGAAAAAATTAAGTATATCACCACTGAACTTCATTTATGTATAAATTACAACATGGACTGTTGTACTTAGATATTATGAAAATCAAGACAGTTTTTTACAAAATTTGAAATAAGAAAAGACATGAAAAGTAAGTAGAAATAGTTTTTCTTTCTTTTCCAACTATTTGTTCTGCTTATCCCCTGGAGTCCACATGTCCCACTTTGAGACTGCCTAAATTATCTAGACATGTAGGAAAATAGAGACTTCTTACAACTGCCTTGGATACTCATGACAGTAAGCCCCTGGGATGCGTGACAGAGTCTGACCACAGTCCTAGTCCTGAGAGATCTTTTAAAATAACAGTTACGTCTAATATGAAAGGCATTTCATTCTGCCCTCTGGACATGCAACTGGCAAGCATTAAGTTTGTCTCTGTGAGTTTCTTTTCTTATCTCTTCTTTTGTTCTTTTGAGACAGGATCTCACTATGTAGCTCTGGCTGTCCGGGAAATCGCCATGTAGACCAGGCTGGACTCGAACTGACAGAGATCCACTCGCCTCTGCCTCTTGAGTGCTGGGATTAGAGGTGTGCACCACCACACTAGCTTCCTTCTGAGTTTCTCAGTCACTGAGGTTAACGTAATGCTTTCCAGATCCCTTCTCTCCCTTGAAAACTTTATTTTCTTTACAGCTGAGTAAAACTCCTTTGTGTATATGTGTATGTGGCTATGTGTATATGTGTATGTGGATATATGTGTATATATATGTGTATATGTGTATGTGTGTATATGTGTATATGTGCCCCATTTTCATTATCCAGTCATCTGTTGATGGGCTTCCAGGCTGTTTCTATTTCTTGTTATTATGATTGGAATATCAGTAAATATGATATGTAAATATCTATGTGGTAGGATGTGTAGTCAAGATATGCAGACCTTTGGAAATATGCCCGGGAGGAGTTTAACTTGGTCATATGGTAATTTCTATTTTTAATTTTCTGAGAAGCCTCCACACTCTGCAATGGCTGTACCAGGTTTCACTCCCACCAGCAGTGAATAAGAGCAGAATTATTTCTTAATTGTTGGACATCCGAAAACACAAAGTAGTTTAAAATCTCAGTGATGAAATTAATACATCCAAGAAAGATTTTAAGACCTCCCTGGGGCTTGAGAAAGGGCTCAGTGGTTAAAAGCACATACTGTTCTTGCAGAGGACCTAGGTTCAATTCCCGGCATGAGCATCAGGTAGCCCAGGCTCATAACTGTCTGAAGGTCCAGCTCCAGGGGGGGATCACAACTACACACACACACACACACACACACACACACACACACACACACACAATTACAAAATAAAACAAAAAATTCTTTATCATCCACTGATTTATATATAAAGGCACCTTTGGGGCCTTATTATTGTGTGTTGACTATTTTATCAACTATTTTGAAAAGCTGGGTGTTATGAATCCATTGTTTTATGTGAAGAAAATGATGTATACACTTCAACAATGGTCTTTGGTGATCTAAATACTTAGGGTTTTTCTATGTTTTAAACGAGGTGAAATGTTGACAAATCCCAGGAGTTTCATAACAATAATATGAGGGATATATTTGTAGATAGAACATATTCATATCAGTTTGTATATATTTGAAATATGGCAGAAAATGCAACTTCTGAACGTTTTTTTCCTCCATGGGTCTGAATTATCCACACACATTTTCTACCAATAATTCTTTGTGTCAGATGAGGACATTCAGAGAAGTGTGAACTTGATAAAAAAAAAACTGCTGCTTAGGACAATCTGTTCACAGGGACAGAGCTCATTAAGCGAATGCCACAGGCCAGTTCCTGGAGTTCAGGCCCACACCTAACAAATTCCAAAAGTTCTTCAGACCTAAGCAAGTCAAAATACACTACGGAAATCATTTTTTGACAAGAACTCTTGGGCTGAGCTTTTAGTATTCAGTATCTGGCTAGGACAGGAATCACCCAGTATCCTGTGGAGGAAAACAGCTGACGTGAGGCCCACGTCGCCTTCCCCCTCCTAATCAGGCTTTCTAATGTACTGCCAATTTGCCCCAGGCTGTCCTCGATAAGGCCACCACATTACTGGAATCCAGGGTTCACCCATGTGAAGAAGTCCTGGGGTGCCGGGCTGCACATCTTTTCCCGGAGCTCCTTTCTCCAATGCAATTGTGCTTCACGGAGAAAGTTCTTTCCAGTTTGAGTTCCGAGGGAATCTACAACTCCCACCCCAGACTAAATTGCATATTGTTCTGTCGTGAGAGGAACAGGGCAGAGGTCCTTTTATTAGAACGAAAAGCTCAAAGGCGTGCAAACACCGCCTTGAACATACATCGTGACCAGCGCTAAGGAGCAAGTAGAGTTCCCACCAGGGATGCCGAATGCGAGTCTTCGGGGCTGCAGGCTTTAATAGGAATCCCTGCTCCGTGTATTTGGGTCTAAAATCAGTGCAGAGCCCTTCTGGGTGACAATTAGGGACATATGGGAGGAGAGCCTTTGGGTGGCTCTTTTCCAGCCTTGGGATCCTTACAAGGCCCTTAATCCTTGTTTATTTGATTTGGCTTTCAGTCTTAGAAGAGCTACAAATGTCTTAGGTAGAATTTTTCAGGACAGAAAAACAGCTGCTTTAATGTTCTTTAAAACAAAGGGGGCGGGCGGGGAGGTGGGGGTTGTTGTCCCAGGTCTCCCGCTGTCAGTATGGCTCGCCGGCGCCACCTGTAGGTGGAATGCAGCACAGACGCCCGCTCCCGCCAAGCTCCATCCGTGTCTTTGGCTAAAAGCAGTATTATTTTATTCCAGATGGCTTGCTTCTGTTTCATCATTGAAAGAATTTGGAGAAGGAGAGATCAGGATGATGTGGTACGTTTGGGCATCAGGGGAGGCGGAAAATAGGGAAATGGCGTGAGTTCCGGTGGCACTCAACCTGGCATCTCTGCAGACGAGGCCTCCACGGCAGTGGACATCCGGTGAGAAGATAAAATCTATCTGCTGGAGATAGATATGTGGAGGGAACGATATATACACTGCACACAGACATGGGCACTCAAGGCTTTTCTAGGAGATGGATATATGGAGGGAACGATATGTATACTGCACACAGACACGGGCACCCAAGGCTTTTCTAGGAGATGGATATATGGAGGGAACGAGATATATATATATATATACATACAGTATATATATGTGTGTGTGTGTATATATATATATATATATATATATATATATATATATATATATATATATATATATATATATATATATATACTGCACACAGACACGGGCACTCAAGGCTTTTCTAGCCTGTCCCTCTGCACCCAGAGCAGCAGTTACTACACTTCTGTAGTTCTGGGAGTATCCTCCGCATTGTGCTAAGGCTAGGCCTTGAGATGTTCTTCTACATTTGAATATGCTCAGTAAACGACTGTACTTCCTTATTCTCTTGTCAACCCCCAACAACCTGACCTCTTGAAGGTCAAAGATCAGATTTGGGAAGTCACCGGTCAGTATTAACATCTGCAGAGATGCTGCCCGATACCGATGCTTTCTATTCTAAGCACACCAAGAGGAGATCAATATTTTTTTAAAAGAGTATGTTTTACATAAACTATATTATTTAAAAAAAGAATCACCAGCCATGACACATTTCCTGAAAGAAATCTATCGCACACATTGATTGTTTCCAGAGCTTGGCTATCATACATGATCTTTTACTTATGTTTGGTAATCTCTGTCAACCCCCCTGAGATTTAACTTTTAGGGGTGAGAAAGGACACAGAGGCGACCAATGGAACAGCTTTGGTCTGCCAACTGATCAACACTGTACGGTATGAAATTGCTGGCTGAGAATACATAACACCCATGGGGCGTGGCACCTCACTTGGGGCACTCCCGGTTGTGAATCATTAACTGGTAAACCACTCCCCTGGGCATGCTCCCCTCCATGGTGGGTGGAATAGGGGGTACAAGAAGAGTGGGTACCAGGCACATGGCTCCTATTCAAATCGATTCTCAGGCAGCTCAGAAGAGGGACTAATATGAGTGTGAGGGGAGCACATTTTAGGTTTCCAGCAGCCTTCTGGGTTTTCTTTCTTAAATGACCACAGCAAATGGCATGTCGTCTGATTGCTGATAAGTATTTATTTCATGCCTCGGGCTACCTTCTGTTTGGCTGTTGGCAAAATGGGGGTTGTGGTTCTTCAAAGTCCAACATATTGCAAAGTTTTCCCAGGCACTTTAACATTTATTTCGCTTGTCTGGGGAGTATACTCCGGTACAGTGAGCAGACGGATACAGCAGCTCAGAGTCCTCCGGATTGGGTTAACACATTAGGAAGAGAATCTGTGGAGGGCCTTCAGAGGACTGCTGCACCTGGCAGGGTCCTCAAGACAGCACACTTCAGTGAAGAGCAAGGATACCGATTCTCCAGTGACCCCCATAGCCTGAATCAACCCCAGCTTTAAAGGCCTCCGAATTCTGGTGTAGAAAGTACTGAGAAACAGGAGCAAACTGTGAGTCTGTCCTCCAAATAAGGGAGGCATGGAGGAATAAGCAATGAACCTTCTGTTGCCTTTGGAAAATTTGTCCTGTGTAGGACCCACAAGGACATTTCCCTCCCTGCCCACTTTCCTGTCTTCTCACTGCCACTACCCAGGAGACTTTTCGACCTTGTCTAGGCCTCATACTGGCCTCCGATGAATAAGAATACGCTTCCTGTGTAAGAGAACAAGGCATTTTAGGGACAGGAAAGGCCCATCCGGTCCAACATACCTGCCCTTTTTAGGTTTATCTTAATCTCACCTTCCTTCATCTTAGACATTTCTCAAAATCTCCATCATAAAATTAGACCAACCTCTTAGCATCGTTATCTTTAAAACCAATGATTTCTGAGCACACTCAGCAAGGCTGCTGGGAGTTTACAGTTTTATATTTGGTAGAGTCAACAAAGAGACTCCAGACATTTAGTTTTAGGGTTGGAAAGGTCAGCTCACTTGATTTTACACACATTTAACGTTATGAGTTGTTTTATTTGTTATGTTCTGGAGAACAACGTCTTCTGTTCGAGAGTTTGGTGATAAATGGTATGTTTCTGAGGTGTGGGATTCGCAGGAAGAGAATCTGTAGGTGGCTAAGTTCATAAACACCAGAGACCTGTTTAAAAGCTTAACATTCTTTGAGCTCTTTCCTGGCCGCTGGCTCACATTTCATATCTGGAATTTACAGTAGGGTGAAGTCAGCCACCCACCGTCATAAAGAAGGTGGGATGTTTACTCCTGAAACGTGCCACTGCTCAGGAAGAGCCACACTTGCCATCAAAAAGCCAGCGGAGGAGCCTCCTGTGCAGGATCTGGGAAGGGGTCCGTAGCCACACTGAGGTCAGCGTCTGCAAATTGTGCGCACTGATTTTTTTCACGCTTTAGCGGTACAGGTCAACAAGCCACGGAGACGACACTGAAGCTGTCTGCCAGATGTCGACCGCTGATTAATTTGTCTTAAGTTCAGCCAAAAGGGAAGATGTGACAGGTGGGGCGGGGACAGCAAACCAGATCAACATCTGACCAACCAAGGCTTCCTGTCACCTTGGGAACAAAATTGATTGGCACTGGCTTCCTGTGTACAAGTTAAAAACCAGGGGCAACTGTGGTAACAAGAATAAACTACAGATAAGAGACATGGAAATGAAATTAAATCACATCACCAAGACTTCAGCTTGAAGGCCTGAGCAGAAAACTTGTGAAATAACTTTTGCGAGCATTTTTTTCAAAACCTCTTTTACACGTAAAAGTACATCAATTTCTTCTAGTTTTTCCTATTTTTGGGCAGTTTGAAATCTATAAAAAAGGACACAAAGTTATTTATGTTAGGGTCATTCATTTAGAAAGACTCATGATTTCCTTGTCTTAAAAATACAACAGGCCGGGCAGTGGTGGCACACACCTTTAATCCCAGTACTCGGGAGGCAGAGCCAGGCGGAGCTCTGTGAGTTCGAGGCTAGCCTGGTCTACAGAGCAAGACCCAGGACAGGCACCATAACTACAGAGAAACCTTGTCTCAAAAAAAAAACAAAAAACCAAACCAAAACAACAAAACAACACATTTTACTGATGAACTACGGTGATTTCTTAGTTTTTGCTTTTGTTCTGTGTCCTGAAAAATGGATTATTCTCTACAAATTAAATACACAGTAAATATTGCTACTCTGAGTTGTAAAATAAACTTTGGAATATATGTGATTATATGAGATAAAAGAACCAAAGTATCAATCTTTGCTTTTTTTGTTTGTTCATAACTTTTCTTATCTCTTTAGCAGCTATAACTATTTGCATTAAAATATTTTAAAAATGATTTCTTTTAGTTAATGAACAAAACAATGCATTTTGTTATGATATTTTCTACATATGCATCATGGGGCTCTATTTGTGTTCATCCTTCATGACCCTCAGTAGTTCACACTTCCCTATCTTGCTGGTTGGAAGGGTAAAACTAAACAGTGTGTATGAGAGAAAACATGGGATTAAAAAGTTGGTGTTACTAAAGTGGTATGTGCTTGCCTAATACTATTCTATTTGCTTTCAAAGTGGATTGGACTCTGAAATTTTATTCCCTATTTCCTTATTCATTCATTTAAAAATATTTACTGCACATGTAAATACATAATCACATCTATGAACAAAATTACAATGCATGAAGTAGCTTGATTGATTTGTACCCTATTTTTTAAAGAGCCACACAGAGTGATGCTCTTTAAAAATTAGACAACTGTACAAAGAGATGCATTCAAATTGTTATGGAGTCATTAAATAGGAAAAGGAAAAAATGTTTGCAAAATATACTTTCTTCAAAAGTGTGAGACTAGTAAAAAAATGACTACTGTTTGGTGAGAAATGTTTTTTGAAAGTTATATAATATGTTTTTCTGTTCTTCCCATTTCAGAATCACCCTCATACTTCATTCATAAGTATGCGTAAATCACAAAACGTTTTTCATATTGTGTTTCAGAATGCATAAAACTTGGCGACAGCAGTGGGTAAGGAAAGATTCCGGAGTGTGACTGTCTAAAGATCAAGTTGAACTCCTCCTTAGGGCTGTAATTCTGTACATCCATGAGATTTCTCCTCTATAGAGTGAGGATACAGCTTGCTAGAGCTATAACTGTCCCTTAGAATCCATGGGGTATTGTTCCATTGTTCCCAGTATCTCCCACAGACATAAAAGTCTGCACCTGCCCAAGACCCTCCTTCCAATGGTGTGAGGGCATCAGTTAACCTTCTCTGTAGATTGCTTATCACACCTCATGTGATGGAAGCTTTCTGTACATAGTTGTTATGCTATATTACTAAAGAACAACAATTAAAAACAACCTGTAAATGCTCAGGAAAGATGCAGCTGGAACAGTTTGCATCTGCAATTGTTGGAACCTGAAGATACAGGTGGAAGCCCCTGGCATGGAGCGGCAGCCGTGGTTCTTATATCGCTCTATGGTTGATTGACGTAATGAATGTAAAGTCCTGAGATCAGCCCTTAGTACGAAGAGCAGATGCTCAACCACTGTTGGCTGGTCTCTTGTTCTATTACCAAAGCACCTATTACCAGTGTGACGCCAGGGCTGTGCAGGTCTCTGGGCTCTGGCTGCGGTGGTTAGTATTTCTCTTCCTATCAGTACTGTTGATTTATCACTGGTACTCAACTCAGCTCCTGCTGCTGCCTGAATCCCGATATTTCTGCTGCCAATGCAACCGCCAAAGCTGTCAGCCATGACTACAGACATGATGTGTGGATATCTATGCAGAAGGCCGGAGAGTGTAACTGGTAATGGGGGTGGGGGTGGGGGTCGGGGGAAGTGGGGAGTGAGTCTGGTGGTTAAGCTGGCTTTCTAAAATTTGAGACCAGGCCTCACTATGTTGTTCAAACTGGCCGTGAACTTCTGGGGTCATGAGTTCCTCGTGCCTTAGCCCCCAGAGTAGTTGAGACTGTACATAGGAGCGTCTGTGCCTGGCTGTATTTTGAGTTTTGAGTTTCAGCATTTCTGCAGTAAGAATATATTACTTAGGTAGGTGAGTAAAGGCTGGTGAAACCATTGATGGCCCTGTTTTCCAGTATTTTATACTGTCTCATGGTCAAGATAAGGAAGGGTATAGAAGGCACCCCTCCCAGTATAAGTAGGAAACCTTATACTCTGTGCCATCCCATCATAAAATAAACACGGAGAGACAGGGCCAAAGGACATGATCTATTTGCTTTCTAACTAGACTACCACTGACTTATTTGTTTATTTTTTTATATTGTGTAAAAACCTTTGCCCGTTTATCTTTATGTTTAAGAAGAAATACTTTTGATAAGATGAGAGATATTTTTGTACACTGGAGCCAAACTATTCCCAGGAGAACAGTCTTGGGTTGGCCCATAGCTCAATTCTGAACAATCACCCTGACATTTTCCCAAAAACAATCCACGCAAGTTGTACTAAGAATAAATACGGCACAATGGAACAAAATTATCCTTCCAATCTAGGAATAGGAGTGATATTTCAGTCAGGAAATCGAAGCTTTTCCCAATGTATTAAGCTCTTAGACTATGGAAAAAGTCAGATTGCTGGGTTACTGACTGGGGACGCACACTGTGAAGACAAAGTACTAACGACTTGGTATGTATTGTCCACTGTCCCTACTGTACAATAAAAGCTGTTCATTTTCGCTGGAGTTCCTCTGGATCACCTCACCTGAGGATGCATTGATTTCTAAGCTCTTCTTAAAGCTGGGACCTCTCAGTTAAGAAAGAAAAGAAAATCTGATATGCTAATTAGAGAAATGTGTTCTCAGAGCTGAGCTCACAGAAATGGTGCAGGACCCAGAGGCCCCAGCAACCCACTTTCCTCTACGGCCCCTGGAAGCAAGATGTGATCCACAGTGAATGTGTCTCGCTGCTGTTGAGTAACATATGCCAACAGCTGGTTCCCACAGGCTCCTTCGGGGTCTTTGTAAACAACCCCCGTTAACATCTTAGTCTTAGCTCCTTGTCTGTAAATGGTCAGCATCCTGAACTCCTAATAATCTTGGTAATAAAGCTGGCTATGGGAACCCAGAGCAATGGTGCAGAGAAAGACAACTGAGGTACTGTAAGGTCCAGATTAGTTGGATTTGTGAGAATCACTTGAAAGTCTTCAGATTGACAGTATCTGGGTCCCTTGAGTTCCAGAGCTGTGCTTCTGGTAGGGTCTCGACTACTCTCTTCACACAAGGGCTCTGTCACCACTGTGTAGTTGTAGGACTCTTTCTGTGACTTGGACCAGGATCACTGAGACCACAGTTCCCAAAGAGAATCATTTAAATACAGAAAACCAGAGAAATATAAATGTATAGTAATTCAAATGTATACACACAGCCATTTAAACGTATGTGCATTTAAGTATACGTTTTGATATATGGGTTTGAATACACTGTGTGTATATGTATTCATGTGTATAATGATCCCTTGGTCACCACAAGAGTTTGGTTCCAGGATCCAAGTAGATGCTCAAACTGTCAGAAGACCACGTGCTGTTAGTGCATACAACCGCAGGCATCCTTCTGTATGGCTCAAGTCATCCTCATTTGTTTATGACACCTAGTATGATGTGAACGTCATGGAAATTGTAATGTGTAGTGGGGTGGGGCGCAGGAAAATGTCTGTGCATGTTTGGCATAGATGTGATGATTTCTTCCTCCCATATGTTTATCTGCATTTGGTAGATTGCATAGAGCTGTCTACATGGGTTAGCTCTCCCTCTTCTTCCCAGATGTTCCCTCCATATCTACTGAGGCTAAGTTTCTGGGTCAGATTCTATAATATTTTTCTATCAACTCCATTTGGGCTCTAAGATTCTGTCTAGAATATGCAGAAAGTTTACCAACTTTTCCTAAGCCGCTGTATTAGAATAGGCTTAGGGATGGCTGCCCTATAGGCCATCTCAACCCTCTATGATGCATTTTCAAGAAGTGACGAGGCTTTTGTTGTTGTTTTGTTTTGTTTGAGACAAGGTCTGCTACAGTCTGGCTGGCCTGTAACTCACCATAGAGGCTAGGATTGGCTTTGAACTCCTAACCCTCCTGCCTCCACCTTCTACATACTGAGGTTATAGGAATGGGACACACACCTGGCAAAGCTCTGAGTTCTAAAATATAACCACATGCTTCCACACTACCACTACACCCGTCACACGGAGCAACAGCAGCAGCAGCAAGTGAGAACGGGGAAGGAGCAATGCATTTCGGGAAGTCCAATGTGTATCAGACAATGAAAGATTAGGAAAGTGCATGGGCATGACTAAACATTGGACAGATGGGCCTCCACCCCTAGGAAGCTTACCATTTAGTTTAATAAATTATACTGTTCAGTGTTTTATCAGGAGTAATGACTTTGGAAAAAATATATGAAAAATATAGTATCATTTAAGCCATGTCTTCACTATTGGATTCATTATTAGTGTTTTGAAGTTCTTCACATGGCAATGCTGTTTGATTTTATGTACAAATGGCCACTTTGAGGCTCTAAAATGGCCACTGGGTGGCACTAGAAATAAAACATGGTAATTCCAGAGAGACAGGTATTGACACAGTGTGTGAAGGGTTTCCTGAAGCAGCCCCCTCCACCCTTGAGAGGTATGAACTCTAGAATCAGTGGTTCTCAACCTGTGGGTCTAGACCCCACTGACAAACTTCTATTTCCAAAAACATTTACATTGTGATTCATAACAGTAGTCAAGTCACAGTTATGAAGAAGTAACAAAAACAATTGTGTGGTGGTGGGTCACCACAGCATGAGGAGCTGTATTAAAGGGTCGCAGCATTAGGAAGGGTGAGAACCTCTGTCCTAGATGCTATGTAAAGCTGGTCTAGGGACTGCTGTCCCAAAAGGGCCTTCGGGTTTCACTTCTAGGAATACAGTTGTTTCAGTGCGCCACCTACAGGCCACACACAGAAGGACACATTTAAATTGGAAATTAGAAAACTTAAGGTCACCAATTCTTAAACGATATTTAGCAAAGATCTCTCTCACGTCTTCACTGCTCTCAAAGATTTTTACACTCACGACAGGGGAAGTAATAATTCTGAACATATCTTTGTGGACTTGCCTCCAAAATATCTATTAAACTCCTAAGTTGAGTTTGCCCAAACCAAAAGCAAACAAAAAACAACCAATCATCAAACAATAACAAAAAATCAAAACACCCTGTCCCCCCAAGAAGACTCAGACTAAAACTTTCAGATTTGTCTCTCTCCCCTTGGATATGTTCAGTGCTGTAAAGTGTACATGCCCTTTTTAATTCTTATGAATTTACCTGAAAGCGATCACTCACCCACAATACAGGAACCTCTTTTCTATAGTTTCTGTCTGGACTAGGGACTAGTTCTTTCACTATTTCCCCAATAGCTTGCTGAGGATGGAGTAGGTAATAGCAGACACCTAGAGGTGAAGTGATGGATTCTAAAAGCTGGTTTTCCATTGAACAGAGAGAGTAGAAAAAGCCACCATCACCAGAACAAGATGATAAGGATCTCTTGCTCAAGAATTGGGTGAACATGGCCAGACAACATGCAGAGACCTTGGAACACTCAGCCCTAAGTGGAATGTCCCCATCCAATCCCTCCCCTCTGGGCTCAGGGAACCTTGTAGAAAAGGAGGCCGAAAGGGTATAAGAGCCAGAGGGCATGGAGGACACCAACGTAACAAGGCCTGCTAAACACGAGACCAACACACATAAAAACTCACACAGGCCTCGGCAGCACTAACAGGGCTCACAGGGGTCTTTATCATATGGGGGTCCTAGAGCTGAAAAAAGTGGACACACGCCTCCCCCTCGCCCCCCGAACCCCCTAACCCAGACGCTATCTCCAATTGATAAGCACTTCAAAGGAAAGTTTAGTTTTCTTCAAGGGAGTCTCAAAGGGAACACAAAGCCACTCTTAAGGGTAGGCCTCATGCCCAACAGAAGATGGCCAACACAAAACAAACGCAACAGCATCTTTGGGGGTTCCCTCTCTCATGATGTCATGTCAGGGACCTTTCCTTCCTTCCTTCCTTCCTTCCTTCCTTCCTTCCTTCCTTCCTTCCTTCCTTCCTTCCTTCCTTCCCTTTCTTTCTTTCTTTCTCTCTCTCTCTCTCTCTCTCTCTCTCTCTCTTTCTTTCTTTCTTTCTTTCTTTCTTTCTTTCTTTCTTTCTTTCTTTCTTTCTTTCTTTCTTTCTTTCTTTCTTTCTTTCTTTCTTTCTTTCTTTCTTTCTTCTTCCTTCCTTTCTTTTTATTTTTTAATTAATTTTTATCCTACAGGCCCTTTGCAAGAGACGGAAAGGGAGTGGACCCAGATGGGAGGGAGGTGAGGAGAAAGTGGAGGCGCAGAGGGAAGGGAGATGATAATCATGATATATTGTATGGGGAAGAAAATTATTTTCAATAGTAGAAATAAATAAGTAAATAAAAGTAAAATTCAGTTTTCTCTTAGGCATGATTAGGTGGCAAATGAAGCAATATGCTATTGTCCACTAGAGGGCACTGTTTCTCTACACTGTAGTCAGAGGAGCTTGGCACCAGCCAGCAACAGAAACTGATCTGAGAACACAGCCCCGCCCCACTCCACACACAATTATGAGGCCCATCCTCCCCACCCACCCCCACCTCCCCCCCTACACAGGAATATGAGGTCTTGCTAAACGGGAGCAGCACTTTACTTTGTAATATACTCACGGTGCCGGGGGGGGGGGGGGAGGGGGGCGGGGGGAAGACAATGAGTTTAAAACTAACTTAATTTTGATCAAGTTACTTGCCTTTGGTGATCTGTCATTTTCCAGGGTTCTGTTAACCAAAGGTCATGCATGCAAACCCTGGGAAATCTAAAGAGAGCATGATGCTGCCTCCCTCCAAAGAAAACCAGTATTCAGGGAGTCGGTGAGATGCGCACCCCATCGCATTCTCAGCTGGATGGCATGTTTTAAACAGCACCCTGGGCAAAGAGCCTGCAAGGCAAAAACCTAACACAGTCTCTAAGATTCAGAGCCGTTCAAAAGAGGAAGCGAGGCTTTCCCTGGGAATCGCCTGTGCCTGTCTGCCCTGATGAAAATGAATCTCACAGAACAAGCTTCACCGAATTCTGTCAGCCTGTACGTCGAGATCTGGAGGCTAGGCCCCTAGCAAAGACAGGCATCGGCTCCTTCTTACACAACACTCTCCAAAGCAAAGCTCGTAGTGGATTGTGAGCAAAATGATCCGTAAACAGGAGTCTCAAAAGTGATACCATTGTGGTATTTGTGCTTCAGGGTCAGGATGACAAGAATATTGTAGAACGCCTGCCTTGGGCTGGAGAGGCGGCTCAGTGGTTAAGAGCCTGGACTGTTCTTTTGGGGGCTCAGAGTTCAGTTCCCAACCTTGGGTGGCTTCTGTTGCCTGTAACTCCAGCTCTAGGGCATCCAGTACCTCTAGCCTCCTAGGGCATGTACACACACATCCAAATGTGCCCCTTCCCACATGCATATGTAGTTAAAAGAAACTCTTAGAGAATTTCAGCCTTATGCAGCATGTAGGAAGCACATTTAATTCTCTCTTTAAAAAAAGGCATACTCTGAATGGTCAGAGTTTTCCCAGGGTGATGAGATTTGGCCCCTTCATGGTAGGTGTTGAAATGGATTCTGTGAAATGGATCCCATGTGACTCATCCTAGGGTTCAGGCTGCAGGTTCTCAGACATGAGAAGTCTGGTGTGGGGAAAGGGCTGAGTCCTTTCTAATCAATCTCACAAGACAGCCTGTGTGCTGGGTAGACTAGTAGCAAATATAAGCAGGAATAGCTCTCACTGGGACCTTCTCTGGCATGGCTTCAGGGTATCACCAGTAAGGAAAGGGAAGGGGACATGAGAAGGAATAGTCATAGTGATGTCTGGTGGAGTCAAGTCCCAAACTGGAGGGTCCCACCCAGCCCACAAAGGCTCAAGCACTTCAGACATTGCCTTAAGAGAGGCCCATGCTTGCCAATAAATGATGGCCTTGGCTTTAGCAAGACTACTTGTTTTACAATTTTTATAAAATATGTGTTTGGGCTGAGTATGTAGCTAAGTGGTAGAGCACTTGCTAAACATGTATGAGTCCCTGGGTTTGCTCTCCAGCCCTTCTCCTAAATCTACCTCTACGTCTCTGTCTCACCTGTACCTATAACCTTGGCTCCTTGTCTACTCTTCTGGGTTTGTATCTGCTGCCACTGTGATGTCTTGTGTTGAGTGCTATTACATCTGTTCACGATTTGCCTTGACACAAAAGCTCAATATGTTTATCTCTGTTTTCTTAATTCGTCCCCATGGTCTTGAGAATATGTTACTAGGGAACACAGGAATGCTTCTAAAAATCATCGTTGTCTAAACTTTCAGAGGCCCGACCCACCTCAAAAATGCATTATGTCTATTATACAAATAAAGAGGAAAATGGCTTGCCATTCGTTGTTAAGGAGAGCTTGTGTGTGTTCCCAAGGCTCCCCACATTTCTGGGATTCCCCTTAAAATAACTTTTATAAGATTATGATATGAGAAGCTACCAAAAGTTCAGATATCATCACCTGTGTCATCTAGAAGGAGGTGGGATAGATAACTTTGTGGTCAGAGTCTCTAGATGCGAATTTCTAGTCTATTTTTACTTCTTTGTGAGGTGAGCCATGTTATCCAGTCTGTCTAGGTCTCAGCTCACTTGCAAGGAAGGACAAGGGACGCCCCTATTACTATGCTGCAAGGGATGCTGGGAAGATGCTATGAGATTCTACATTAAGAGTGGCTGACCTGGGGCAGGCCACTGTCCTGCAAGTATGTCAATTGCCAGTGTTTGCCTGTTCCAACAGCAATGGCAGCTGCTGGATGGACGGGCATGAACACACCTTCTCTGACATCCTTTTCACCCCTCCGTTCACAGCACACAAATCCAGACAGTAGACAAAGTGGAGACATGCCCTGCCCTGCTCACCCAACGTCCTTGGAGTGTAGTTTTGGATTTGAGTTTTCTTTATCATTGCCTCCAATCAGCTCCCACCACGCTTCTCTACTGCACTCAGATTTCCCGCCATCTATCTGTCCTTTATGTCAGATGAGCATTTGGACTCTAGAGTGAGAAAGACCAGACAAGACAGGAAAGCTGGGACAGGCGGCAAGCTTCCGGGCAAGCAATGGCTATCTCCCTTGAGTCTGCTCCACAAGGGTGCATTTCCCTGATTTAAAAATCTAGAAAAGACTCTGAAAACTTAATGGAAAATTTGGTAAGATGACAACGTGACAATATGTAATATACCTGCTTACCCACTAGAGTGTTTTTAATTTATTTTTCATAAATATAGGATTAAGTTTATCTTCTTTCCCCAAAAGGTGGCAGTCCAGTGCTTGTCTGGGGACATGACGCTTGCTTTTCATTATGTTTACCCCTGCCACAGCCCAGAAACTTACTTTATAAACTACTCTACCAATAACCTAAACACACGAAGCACTAGTTTCTTCTGCAAGGATGAAATGAGATACTGCATCTAAAGAGCCTGAGTCTTCCTGTGGTCTTTTGTTCTCCGTGTTTTGTTCCGTGTTGTGCTAGGATCCCCGATATTGTCAGGTGGAGCAAATGAGTCAGGCTGACAGATTGTGTTCAATGGCGCATACAGGCCGATAGAACAAATGGTGTTGACTCACAGGAGACCATGCAGAACATGTGTAATGACCTGGAAAGAGCAAAGAAACCTGGAGGATGGACTTAACTGTGCTACAAAGAGTGGGGGCAACCATTGGCAGACACAGTGATGGTGCTGGTGTCCCCTTCAGACCACCTCTGCTTGATTAGCATTCTCATCCTCTCCGTTGACTGTTAAAGATACCCGGTTGCCACGTTCTGGAGACTCACCCTCAGGTGACAGCAGGCGACTAGGAAGTTATGTCCCCAGGCATCCTACTGGTATGAGGAGATGGGTGCCTAGCTCATTTCCCAAAAGGTGAGAGAACTGTCCCTGAGCTACCGTGGCTGAGCCAGGGCTCCCTGTGTGGTCTGTGTCCTCGCTCTGCCTCTCCACTTTTCTCCCAGGCTTCTCCTGAGAGCATCCTGTCCACAGACCACACGGACAATAATCCGTGCCTCAAGTTAAGCCTCATAAAACCTCACCTACGACTCCAGAGCCCACCGGAGATCCCACTCTCATTGGATCGGAAGCACAGGAGTTGACTGATTTCATCGGGGAGTTTAAATAGAGGATGCAGGTTGTAACTTGTCGAGTTTTTAATAGAATTTAGGCCCTGATATTCATTTAGTCATGATTTTTATTCCTGTCTCCTGAAGGAAGAAGGAATGTCAATGGAAGAAGGAGTAAATTTTTTTCAAAGATTTTAAAAAATCTTTGAGTATCAAAATGTGTCCACTGGAGGGAGGAAGCCAGAGCACTTGTCCTTCCCAGGAGGAAATTATGAGAGAATATTGGTGCTGACCTTGAGTTTGGGAGAAGAACATGGAACACTTTATTGGGAAGGTCTGCCATTTTTTCATTGCGTCTGTTATTGCAGACATATTTATGGCTCTGACAGGACTCTTCAGGATTAGCGGGGTTGAAATTCAAAGACATATATGATCCTAAGATGGCTCATCACTTATGAAAGTAAAATAAACCACATTATAGTATGCTTACAAAAAGCTACAAAGTACCTCTATCCTTGTGGTGGCTTTAGTTTGAGATAAGAAAGCCTCCACTAATAGCATGGGTTTTCTGAATGATTCTTGAAGTAAAAATCACTCCTAGGTAGTGGTACCTTTGTGAGTTCACTGTTGTTAGAGGTTGCCATGAGTATGGACAGGCTATATGAAGTATGGATAGATGTTAGGATAGAGTGTTCAGGGGCCAGTAGCAAACAGATTTGGATAGAAAAATCTAGATGGACCAAGATCTTTCAGGCCCAGCAAAGATGTCTTGTGTTGTAGGTGATTGGAGTATTTTTTTCTTAGTAAGATAGTAAGTAGTAACAAGTATTATTTTAGGAAGATAAGTCTGAAGAGAATACAATATGAATTTAAAAAAGGAAAGAATGAGACATAGACAGAGGGGATGAAATAAAATAGTGTATATATGATATATAAAGTATATTAATTCCTATGGCATTTTTAATAATCAGAAGATCCAGTTCAAAGATGAAGTAATGCAAACCAGGCCCAGGGTGAGGAGTGTTATCAATAATGAGAAAGTTGGACAATCAAGGATCAATAGGATTTGGGGGTAGGTAACTGAGAATAGAGAAATAATAGCTAGTATAACCCCCCACATGGTATAGATTTTTAATCTTTATCATTTTCAATATATACCTATTTATATAAGCATGTACATTTGGTCTCTATCTTACTTTACTTATATTTTAACTAAAATTATATTATCGATACCAAGGATGAGAGATTAATATAACACCACCCAAGAGCCTTTTAGGACAGTTGATTAATAAGGCAGCCTTTATGATCTCATGGTTTTATAGCCAGGCTTTTATGCAACAGACAAAATACTATTAGTTTACATCACTATCAAGCTCTGGAAATAAAAACACGAGGCTTTTTAAAAGGTACCATTAGAATACATAAGCATAAAAATTTAAGGTTTAAAGATGAAATATCAGAAAACCTTTTTTTTTGACTGTGTAACACACAATATAGGCACTGTATTTTTATTGCTCTTCAAGTTATCCACTATGCCATGCTGGCAGGGATTTGGGGCAGATAGATGGGAGGGAAAAGATAGAAGAAGGAGGAAGGAAGTGCTGACAGGGTAAGCAAAGTGTTTGCCTGCTGGGAGTTGACCTGAGACTTACTCATGACATTTCTAGGAGCTCCTGATATCTAGAGATTATGTTCTATATGTAAGAGATAAAGCAGCCATTAATATATATATATATATATCTGGGATATATATATATATAATTATATATATCTGGGATATATATATATATATATATATATATATATATATATATATATATATATTTCCCAGAAGTTCAGAGTCTAGTGGCTATGACAGGTCACTAAAGTGAAATTCACAATACACACAAGAGTTCCATAAGCAATCTATGCACGTAAGTTTCAGGATTAATGTAGAGGGGAACGGAAGAGGAGTTCCTGGGTTGGTGTTGGGCTACAAGGGTGAGGCACAGAGTCATTGTGAGGACCGACCCTGAGTCACTCAAGAGGAAGTGACAGGTGAACTTTCTTCCCCCTTTCGCAGTCCTCCCCTCCCCTTTGGACTTTCCTTGTTTTCACGTTGTCAAGTTGTTTGGTGTTTTATTTGCTTATAGGAAGAAATGTGAAAGCAGAGGTTACAGGGATACGGCGGGTTCATCTTTTGAGTTCTAAAGGTCAGGTGTGCAGTGGAAGAACACGTCTGAATGTGTGGATGCCAGGTAAAGTGAAATAGGAAATAAACACGAGCAGAGAATTGTATCCACAAAGCCAGAGAAAGAGTCCATGGACTTAGGGGATGGAGAGCTATTAGCTGGGATGACTTGAGAATACAAGTACAGGTACTGCCGAGACACTGTCTTTCATGGCTGAGCCCTGGAGAAGCAGGAGATCTCCAGCAGAGGGACCTTGACCCTTGGTAGAACCATGAGGAAAAGTGGCTGGTGCTGTAGGGATGGAGCCTTGGCATGGTGTTTCCTATATTTCCACCTGAGGTATAGAAGTCAGCAGTGAAAACATATTGTGGTATATCAGAGCGTGTTGGATAAAGTCCAGAGAAGGGGAGGGAAGGAAGAAGTAGTCACCATCAGAAACAGAGTGGCTTTGTATGAATAGAAAGAAGGAACAAGTTGGTATCAACAGTCATGAGGGAACTTCTGAGGATACAGGATGTAATGGACATTTTAGCGAATGGCAGTTTGAATGGATAGCATCAAGGCAACTGGGATTCTGACGTTTTATATAGATAAGGTCCCTTCAAAATCTAGATGAAATCCCCAAGCAAGGTGAGGCCTGAGGTTGAGTCAACCAGAAAGGGGCTGAGATCAAGTTTCTGCCATTTAGGCAGGATGGGAATTAGGCCAAAAGCTTAGTATGGGTTGGAGAGAAATAAAACTACATTTCTCATTCCTTTGATTTGTAGACACAGATCCATTCTGACTGCAATGGTGGTACTTTCTAATAGCAAATAGGGAAGAGAAGGACAGAGCCTAGGCAAGTGCTATTTCATGGACTTGAGAGAGTTTGGGATGGTGCCTGGAAAAAATACCACAGTAGCAGGATGGATGTGTGTGGGTGCTTAGCAGGAAATAAAGTTTGACAGAGCCTGGCAAAAGTTGGGCCAGGGAGGGTGTCATATTCCATACAGAGGAATGATCAATTTCTTCCAAAAAGAAAAGTGGAAATACTGAGGAATTTAAAAAGAAAGGCATTCAAATGTATTTTAGAATATTACTGCTTGAGATGTCTGGGGGTGGACTGGAGAAGGATAGAACCTGAGGCAGGAGGCTCAGCATGACATCAATTAAGAGAAATGGAGCCACGCGGTGGGTGGCACACACCTTTAATCCCAGCACTTGGGAGGCAGAGCCAGGCGGATCTCTGTGAGTTCGAGGCCAGCCTGGGTTATAGAGTGAATTCCAGAAAAGGCACCAAAGCTACACAGAGAAACCCTGTCTCAAAAAACCAAAAAAAAAAAAAAAAAAAAAAAAAGAAAGAAAGAGAGAGAGAAATGGAAAATCCTGAGTCCTCAGTGGTAATGGGGTTGGAAAGAAGGGCTCCTGAGAAAGGTGACAGATTTCACAATGCTTGGGTACATCGTGAGAGGGGAAGAAGTTGGGGATGTTACCAGGTGCCTAGGTTCAGAATACACAAAGAGAAATGACTTGATGAAGGTTTTGAGTTCTGTTTTTGAGCATCTTCTTTTGTGTTTAAGTAGCATCCCAGGAGAAGGGCATGTGTCAAGATCTCTATAAGAACAAAAGGCGGCATGAGAAATGGTTGTAGTTACATAACACAGGAAACAGAGTGGTAGACACAGAATGAAACTCTGAGGCAGGCTTGGATAAAGGCATGAATGGAAGGCAAAAGCAGTCACTAAGAGTCAGTTCAAACAATGTCTAGTAGACCAGAGGAGAGATGCTAAGAAATGGGCAGTCCTTAGTCCTAGATAGGAAGAAAAATGAAGCACGTGTTTTCTATTGGGTCGTTAGACCATTGAGCATCAACTGATCAGAAGAACATGAAAGACAAAGAGGAGAGAGGTTGGAAACTGATGAGGCAGAGAGCATACTTTGTTCCTTTAGGACAAAGAAGGAAAGATAAGAGTTAGAGAAGCAATGATCTAAGGGAAGGGAAGATCTCTGATATAAAGGAAAACTAACTTTTATGGTAAATGGATAGTTAGTGGGGAAGGAGTTTAGCTGAAAAGAGGAGAAAAATTGATGAAGTTAAGTTATTAAGTTAGGAAGGACTTGGAGAGTTTTGGAAAGAACAGACTTTTCTTGCTTTGAGAGGGGAAGGCATTGGGAGTAAGGGGTGCAGGGACAGTTGTAATTACAGATCAGGAGACATGGAAGCCATTTAATACTGATTAGGCCCTAGTTTTTTTGCTGGTTTTTAAAATAGCATTTCCACATGGATCACAAAGATGAGTAAGATACTACTGAGTATCTGCCCTTCTCAAACCTGCACTTCAGTGAAATGAATATGTGGACCTTTACCCTCATGTTCCTGGAGATTCAAACATGCTAAGGAGATGGTCTATAAGGACAGGATGCTGCCACAATAGCTCTTCTCATGGACAAGGTTGCACTGACCTTGCTTAGAATTAGCAGTGCATGGTAATAATTAAAATTAGCCTGATATTTTAAAAACTGTTTATTACTATCTTTAAATCATTTTTTAGTGTACCTTCCCCTCATTGTCTATAACCAGGTAGACCCTTCCTGCTACTCTGCCCTTGGCGTTCAGATCTCTGCCTCAAGGCTTCCCTTTGAGGCCACTGTAAGTGCCTGAGATGGGAAAGAAGTTCCCATCTAGCTCATCCTTTCCTAGTTCAGAAGGAAGTGAAGGTCAAATGAAGGACAGATCTGTGGGTCTGGATTCCAGTTCTCCGGACCCCAAGTTACCCTCAAGAGGAAAGGTCTGTCTCACCTTCATTTCTAGACCAAATCTGAGAATGCCATTTAGCCATACCCAAGTGCAACAATGTCACTGTTTGGGGGAGGAGATAGGAGGAATGATTTGACTTTGCTCTCTTTCCTCTCTAGAGTGGCATTGACTGTTTGCCAAGGTCCTTTATGGTTAACCACAACAAATGCCTCTCTTGTAATATCATTCACTGGGAACACATTCAAAGAATTTCAGATCCCCTTCTTCTTCTTCTTCTTCTTCTTCTTCTTCTTCTTCTTCTTCTTCTTCTTCTTCTTCTTCTTCTTCCTCTTCTTCCTCTTCTTCCTCTTCTTCCTCTTCTTCCTCTTCTTCCTCTTCTTCCTCTTCTTCCTCTTCTTCCTCCTCTTCCTCCTCTTCCTCCTCTTCCTCCTCTTCCTCCTCTTCCTCCTCTTCCTCCTCTTCCTCCTCTTCCTCCTCTTCCTCCTCTTCCTCCTCCTCCTCCTCCTCCTCCTCCTCCTCCTCCTCTTCTTCTTCTTCTTCTTCTTCTTCTTCTTCTTCTTCTTTTGAGACAGACTTTCATACTGTAGTTCAAGTTGCCCTGCAATTCACTATATATCTCAGCGTGGCCTCAAACTTATGGGAATCCTCCTGTCTCAGCCTCTATGTCCAATCCCACACACCACTGGGAAAGAACAGAATTATTCAAGAACACTGTGAAAAGAGTTTAATATTGGGGGAAGAAAAATTTTAACTCTTCATTATGTACAGTGTATATTCTAGTTTTCTTCCATGGGACTTGGTTTAAATGGAAGCATAGCATATGAACAAATACATCCCAAAGACAGATAAGGGTAGCAAAAATATGGATATCAATATATAATTTTTGTGGTTAAAGGAAGCAGAAAGGAAACTTTAGACAAATTAAGGAGTGGCACAGACTCCTTCTACATGACTCCAAACAACATGGGCATCTGTAGGAAACACTCTTAGGTTTATTACCAACCCCTTTATACCATGTTTGATGATAATTAAATAATATTAGTGACCCTTGATAAGTACTTAATAAATGGTGGTAGGAACCACCCCCTAGTTGAAGATAGACTTCGTTTGGGTCTACACAAGCTTCAAAGAGTCAGATGTACCTTAAAGGTTTTCCCAAGCACAGAGATGCCAGTGGGTAACAAGAAACCTACTTCCTGGTGTCCATTTGGTCATTCTGGTCTACCTCGTGGTCAGTCGTCTCCAGTTTCACCCTTTGTAGCTGAGGAAGACTTTTCAGAACAAAGCGAAACAAAAACCAGCATGTAGGAGAGCTCTCAATCAAAGCTCTTACCTCTCCTGAAGTCCTATGGGTTTCATTTTGAAGGGAGAGGGGCAGACAGAGGTGGAGGTGGTGCCTCTAATCTCAGGAGTGCATTGGCCTTGGGGGTCCACGACAACATTCAGCACCTTTGGCGCCTGCTCAGGCTGGACCATGCTGTGGGCTGTCTTGGCCTCCGAATGTGCTGGCTGTAACCCAATGGGCGATAGGTGGATCTCCTGGTTTTTCTCTTTATCTTGTCTTAAGGAAAGCTGAAACCTTTCTTTTAACCTATAAATAATCTACAAAAAAAGATAAGAGCTTCTATGAGATTTTTGTGTCCTGGGCAATGAACAGAACATCATCTCCCCCACCTTAGAAGACAGCAAAGTAAACATTAGTGATAAAGTAAGCCTACCCTCTAATATAATTTCTTGTTTTTTGTGATATTGAGATTTTTTTCCTTTAAGAATATGCTTGTTACATAAATAATATCAGTATAACGTCAAGTGAACAAGATTGATCCTCACCCCAGCAGGAAGCATTAATTGGATTCAGTGCAGGAGTAGGGCAGAGGTAGGGGTGTGTAGGGTAGAGATGGGGTGGAAAGCAAGGAGTAGGGGGTAGGGGTGGAGGTACAGAGACTGACTGCCTCTGACTGGTATTTCCGGTTAGGCTGTACGTACACCTTGAGTGTTTGTGTACATTCATATATTCCTCAAGGATATATTCAAAAGGAAATTTGGCAATAAGTCTACAAAGATGCCAGATGATATTTGATCATAGGAGTTTCTTGAAATGGGAGGCATTTGGAAGGAAGAGCTAAGAAACACGGGCCAATGATCTTTATGGAGACAGATAACTGTATCTGTTTATAACAGGGAAGCAAGGCTCATGCAATATTAATAAAATAATAGTTATTCTATAAATGATCCATTATTATCTTGGTAAACATGTCATTAGTCATTCATCAGCTTGAGGATCTGTTAAATACTTGACCAAACATGGACAGCATAGAATTTTCATGTTTTCCCCTTTAAATATTTAATATATATATATATAAAGATAAAAGTAACTTTCTGTGTTTTATGTGTGCTGGTGTTTTGCCTGAATGTGTGTCTGTGTACCACATGCATGGCTGGTGCCTGAGGAGGCCAGAAAAGTGTGCTGGATCCCCTGGAATAGGAATTACAGATGGTTGTGAACCATCATGTGGGTGCTGAGAATTAAACCCAGGTCTCCTAGAAGGGCAGCTAGTGCTTTTAGCCACCGAGCCATCTCAACACAAGACTTTCAAGCTTTTAAAAGCATGAGATGGAATTATGGTGGGGTACCAATTAGCTTACATCATGTTTCTATACAGTATCTTCAGATTGGTTGACCCCTCCCATCTTTCCTTGCTGTGTCCCTGTGTCCCCAGTAATCTCCCTCCAACTTTTTTTGATTGCATTTCCCATCTTTATTTCTATAGCTGTCCCCTTCCAGAGTCATGAGCATCTCTTTATTGTTTCTTTATTGTCACCCACATTTACTTGATGCTGGCTCCTCAGTTCCTATAAAAACTAGAAGTCCTAGTGTTTTGTCAGGTGTGTCCTCAGGATGTGACTTGGTGAGCTAATTGGTGTGGAGGAAGAGGTGACAAGTCATTATCTGCAATTATGAAAGTGAACAGCACCCAGGGTGTCTGCCTCCAGGACGCCTCAAGACATCGGACTCCCTGGTTTAATTTCTGAGATCCATCAGCTGAGCAGACATGAGTTTGGGAGGAAGGAAGATTTCCTGCTCCTTTCTAATAAGATCCTCCCTAGCTAGTCATGAAATGCATTCTGTCTTTCCTGTCTTTTCAAAATTCTTTTAAATTCTAGTTATTTCTATATTTTAAATCTTCTGGATAATTTAAGCTTTCTTTATATGTGCATATATGTGTGCACATGGGCACACACATATATGAATTCATCTAAAATTATGAAATAAACACATTTTGAAAATTTATTTTAGAACATTAAAAATATTTTCCAGGTATTCCCCAGAATAATATTGAGGAAGAGCCTGTTTAGCAAAATATGTTATGTGTGCAAAAATGGATCATAGCTGGGCAGTGGTGGCATACGCCTTTAATCCCAGCACTTGGGAGGCAGAGCCAGGGGGATCTCTGTTCAAGGCCAGCCTTGTTCTACAGAGCAAGATCCAGGACATGCACCAAAACTACACAAAGAAACCCTGTCTCGAAAAACAAAACAAAAAAAATGGATCAGAATTAAATTAAAACACACCAATTTAAAATGAACTATTAGAGTGAGATCAGTCTCCTTGAATATGATCATATTTCCTTGTATATATGTATGAAACTAAAAATTAAATTTAAAAAGAGAAATAAAATGTCCTTCCAATTGAATGAACTGAGTACTTATTGGCAAGCTGTGAATCTTCTTTGCAAGCACTTAAGAACAGAATTGGAAGTGCAGAAAGTATCGCTAGTGGTGCATACAACAACGTTAGAGGCTGCTTGGGATGCTGAACTAAAGAATGAGACAGAACTGGGAGGAGAGATGGCTCAGTGGTTAAGAGTATTTGCTGCTCTTGCAGAGGACCTGGGTTTAATTCCCAGCACCAATATGGTGGCTCACAACTGTCTACAACTCCAGTTCCACGGGATCTGTCGACCTCTTCTGGCCTCAGCAGGCTCCTGCATGCATGTGGTGCACATACACTCAATGTAGGCACACATATGCATAAAAATACTAGGTGAATCTTTAAAGAATTAGACACAAATGAAAACAAGAGAAAGGTTTCAAAACCATCTGTTTTAAGGATATGTTACAGATTGGGAGGTGATCTCCTTAAGAAAAAAAATGTACATATCAGGTATAACTAGACGTGTACATCATGCACAGAGCTAATGGGAAATTAAAGCAAATCTTTTCCGTTTCTTTTTATGCTCATTTTCTCATAATCTGGAAACTATATTGTGGAGGAATTCATCATCTCCATCAAGGAAAAAAATCTTAGATTTTTTTTTTTCAAAACAATGATATGTGATCTCATCACTTGGAAGGCTGAGGTCGTAGCATCCAAGGTTGATGTGGGTCACACATCAAGAACCTGTCTCAAAATCCAAACAAACAAGCACACTCACTTCAGTGGAGTTAGAATATTTCCCTGACCAACACTACCGCACAAGGTGAGAACAGATGCCAATTATTACAGCTGAGCTTCTTCCATGTACAATGTTTACTTTCAGAGAACTGTACTGTGCTTTCCTGAACCTATAGGGCAGAGGGTGCTGAAGGGGGGTGTCTTCACCCTGTGTGTAGTGCCCTAATATCGTTCGCTTTCTGCTTATTTGCAGCTTTCATGGATTTGCCCCCATTCTGCAGAAACACACACAGTAGGGCAGCACCAACCAGATGGCACATATACAGGAGGCTTATTGTGTCAAGCTAAACCCAGAACTACCAAAATACAAATTAATACAATTTAAAGTGGGACGGCACTTTTTAAGTTGCAAACAAGGCGTTTTTCTGAATGAAGAAATAAATAATCCTAACAACATAGATTATTTACTTATAGAAGGAGCAATGCATATGTCTTATAATTTAAGCTCTTCACATGTGAATGTAATATACAATTATATTACTTGCCTATTTTTTCATTTTGGAGACATTCTACTGTGAGAACAAGGGCCAGGATAGAGTTGCTCTCAATTATTCTTGACAGGTCAGTTTATGATTACATTAGTGTAAACCAGATGGGGTCTAAAGTCCTCCTCTGTTGCACAGAGTTCAGTGGGGAGCCTCTGCCACATGTTTTATAATGAGTAATCTATTTCACCTCTGGCTTTTAACCTACCTCTGTGTAGTTTGCTTGCAAACTGATTTCTACAATGTGAATTCAGAAAAATCAGAATCTGGAAAATGCTTAACATAAATACAACACTTAAAAATACTGGGCTGATTGATAAAACTTGTGGAAAAAAGATGAAGCTGCTACCTGGAAATAAGCCATTGACATGGATTTTAGCTGTAAAGCACTGGTTTTCAACTGACTAATAGGAATTTTGTCAGAGGATATTTGACAATGTCTAGAGAAACTTTGGGGGTGGGGGATCATGGGGCTGGTGCCAGGAGTATGAAGTGGGCATAGGCTAGGTTGTGGGTACATATTCTCAAGTACACAGGAAAGACTACCCTCCTCACCCCCAACAGAAGAGGCAGCCCTTGATTCTAGTAGTGATACCGTTGAGCAGCCCTAGAGTAAAGAATCCAAGACTCATCTGGTATAACCTCTTTGTTTCTCAGTGAGGCTGAAAACGGTCACATACTTATAGAATACTGCTCATAAAGTCTAGAATTCAGGTCTCCTGAATCCCAGGCCTGTGAGCATTCAACAATAGCTTCTTTCAACTCCATACATTCTCCTTCCTGACCTCTTTGCCAAAGCTTCTGGAAGTGTGTGTCAGAGACTTCTCTGTACAGATTGGATCCTTCGATACAATATTTGCATTTTTTTCCTATGAGAATTCACTTTGTTTTTAAAAATCTCATTCTTAAAGCCTAGCAGAGCCATGACAAGTTAAAACTTTCCCTTCATTTTTCTTTTTAGAGCTTGTGTTGGGGCTTTGGGATGCATTAAAATAATTTGATCATTTGAGGAAGGAAAAGAGAAAGGAATATTGAATAAGAGGAGCTATAAAAGCTGAATGATAGTATGGGGAATATAAAATGGCAGCAGTGAGACCTGAGGAAGGCAGAAAGGAGAGGAAGCTAAGCAGAGCCCTGTGAAACAGTTTTCAGGGTAATTTTCATTTTTAAAATCTCACAAGTAACAGAAAACATTGTGTTTGGATTAAGGTGTGTTCTAATTTTAAAATGATGGCCCCAACAGACAGTGCTCTGTGTGGTATTTTATAGGAAGTTATGAATGAGTTTATTCTTTTAATGTCCTTAACATTCCCAATCCATCCTGAAAATGAAGTCTGTGTCGATGCAGACATGGCACAAGACTGACTATGTTCCTAGGAATGCAGAGGTTTCCAGGAGACAGATGTATAAAGTCAGGTCCAGTACAAGGTACTAAGTGCAAATGGGTGTGTCCTTAGCACACAGGTATGGAGTAGCAAACACTTATCAGTCTTGCCTGGGTGGAGTCCGTCTAATAAACACAGGCATACTCATGTGTTCCTAGACCTATTTGTGTCCAGAAATAGAAGTTCACAGAATGAGTGATAGGAATGAGGGAAACCACGGTTGACTCCTTCATGGAATCAAGCAGAGCCATGGTCATGAGCTTAGACTTTCATCCCAGATGGACTTGACTCTGGATTCCAATCCTTCCTACCCTTCCAATCCTCCCACGCATACCCACCCATTGTTTGTTGTGAGTCAAGCCACTTTATCTTTTCTGGATCCTGGTTTGCTCATCAGTCAAGTTAGGCACTTAAACATTACTTTGTGTCCTGTAGTAAATTTAGGACCAGTATGTATGCAATATGTAGAAGAAATGAATTACTATTGCTGAATGCTACTATTATTTTACTACTGTGAGTAAGCAGGATCGGGGGGAGGTGGTGGTGGTGGTGGTGGTAGACTACTTAATTCATGAGCTACAGGCTTGCTTTGGAGATGATGTCGGAATCAACCATGTCTGGCTGTAGCTCCATCATCCCTAGAGATTATATATAACACGTTAGAAAAACGTAGCTGTTTATGTCCACTTTTGACATGAAATGAGTGCATGATGTCCAGAGCTTGATGGTCCAATATACTATTTCCTGGCTCAGTGACCAGACCCTGACTAGAGAATCCTTTTACTTCACACCTGGATGACTCTTCTGTGGGCCCACCACGCCAGCACTTTTCCTGATACAGCTGTCTGTGATTTCTAATATCTGGCCTCTAGACATCTCTATGTATATTTCACGAATATATTTACACTTTTTAATAAGCCTGTAAGTATATTTGAAGGTCTAATTTAGATGATAGATAGTGTTCTTTCTGTTATGTACTCAAGTTTAAGAACTAATTCTTCTCAGTAATACATTTCTTCCATCAAAAAACAGACTGAATGGAGTCAAAGTTGCCCACACATTTTTTTTTTTTCTTGGAAAATTCTATTTGTCTATTTTCCAGCATTCCACCCACTGTACACTCACATTTGAGAAGTGCTAAATAAATCACACATTTGAAAATGTCACACTTGTCTAATTTTATGTCTGGCAATCTATACTCCCTTTTTTTTGTATTTTAAGGAACATAAACAATATGCCACATTTCAAAAACTTGGCAAGTTTTATGTTATTGTTGTATAGCACATGGAACCTTCTATTATAACAATTGACCTATATAATATCATAATAAAGCCATCTGACTTTCATTTCAGTGCTATGTAAGGAGGCTGGACACAAATAATGACACTTGCTGCTTCATAAAGGTAATTAATGCCATAAGAAAACCCCTTAACTATAGCTTTTTCCTCTGCTGTGGAGGCATCAGAAGTGTAGGGAATGGTTGTACTGTGCATATGAGAATCAGAAAGTGTATCCCAGTACACTGCAGCACAAAACGTATACTGTGTAGTTATGACTAAGAGATCCTGGCAAAAATTAATTTAAGATAATTATCAAAAGCATTCTAACTCAGGAAGATGAGTTGATTTTAGAGGATCACATTTGACACGTCTCTAAATGTGAACTGCGGCTAATTGTATCAGATAAATTGGCTTTGCCTTAATCCTATTAGAGAGTATTATTTTTCCATGAATATCAAGCCCTTCCTAAGCATTGCTGTCACCTCTGTTCCTTTTTAAATGGCCTTTCACAGTCAAATTTAAGATAGTGTTTGAAATCAACCAACCAATCAATCAATCAATTTCTGTCATTTATCTATAATCACCTGCACACAAGTCAAGTGTTCCATTCTTTCCCTCTTTATTCCCAAGCCTTAACATGTCTCTTCCTTACAGAGGGAGCACCACCACTCAGTAAACAAGCCAGATGACATGGGGGCATTTTCACTCTTTTCCTCCTCCTGGTCATCAGGACCCCGCACATCCTGTTCCTTCTCCTATCACACAGCACTCTATCTTTTATACTTCCTCATTTCCACCCTCTCCCATCCAGCTCACCACTGTCGTCGTCTTTGTCATAGAAACCCTGAAATGATCTACTGTCCTCACACTTCACACTCCCTTCTACCCCAACCACTTTCCTAAGCCTAAGCAGAGACCAATCTTTTAAATGCACTCACATAATCTGCACGAACAATGTTTCCCTTTTCCCCTCAAACCTGACAGTCTAAACTTGTTTCACTCCAACACCACGCTGCTGCTGTCCTCTCCGCTGGACATGGCCACACCCTGCATGTTCAAATGTTCACACCCTGCATGTTCAAATGTTCACACCCTGCATGTTCATATGTTCACACCCTACGAGTTTGTACCTCCCGAATGTCTAACTCTTCTTCCTCATCACTCACTAGCATGCTGCCTTCTTTGTGGTCCTTATTACAATTTAATATTTAACAAAGAATTGATAAGACTTTTTATGTTTATGGAAAAATTGAGTGGAAAGTACAAAGTTTCTATATATGTCTGTTTCATAACTATCTTGAGTTGGTATAGTACATTTATTATATATATTTTTTATTTTTTATGTTTTAATTTTTTTTTCAGAAAGGGTTTCTCTGTGTAGCTCTGAATGTCTTAGAACTCTCTTTGTAGACCAGGCTATCCTCGAACTCACAGAGATCTACCTGCTTCTACCTTCCTGAGAGCTGGGATTAAACCGTGTACCACCATGCCTGGCTAAAACATGTTTTATTTTTATTTATTTATTTTATTTTATTTACATTTGCTATAATGGATAAACTAGTATTGATATATTATTATTATTATTATTATTATTATTATTATTATTATTATTATTGACTCATTGCCATAGTGTAGATGCAGTCACACTTAGTGATGTACATTTTACACATTTGATGAATGTGTAATGCCGTGCCATCATCAGAATGCAGAAGAATTTCATTGCCCTAAAATCTATATCCTCCATGTAACAACCCCTCCATCCACCATGTTTTGACAGCCAGGGATCCTTTCAATAGCTTTAAAGTTTTGTGATTCTCAGGATGTCATACAGATGAATTCATATAGTATGTTCACTATTTGATATTTTAAAAAAATCTTTGTCCGTATTTCTTTCCATCATTAAAGCTTCAAAGAACAGTGACTTTATGGGCCTTATCCTCTCCTTTCCCATGGTAGAGCCTCTGCATGAATATGTTGCCTATGGATATATTGTTTAAATGAGTGGGTGTATCTGCAACAAACCTGACTGCAGTCATTCATACTTTAGGAGCGTTCCTTTCTTGATTTGTTCTAGTAATACTGGAACAGCCTGATTCAGGTTTGTGACACTTACAATGATGTTTGGCCAATATCGGGAAAGGAAGAGTTGGCCTTGGACCCACAAAGTTGAGGGTGTGGCCACCAGAGGCCCTTTAGGCCGAGACCAGTGCATGGTTGTACCCAGTCATGTGGGATATCTGGACATTACCTGAGTTACAAGCACTGAATCTGTAACATATCTTACATGTCAACACAAACTCTGCTCTTTGTCTGCTCTTCCCTCAAAGCCTGCCTGTCACCTGGCTTCCCACTGTCCTCCGTTCACTCGTGTCTTTGTTCTGAATCTCATTCATCATGTGAAACACCTCTTCCCACTCCTGTTTCCTTACTCTTCTTCAATTTCCATTTTCTCACTGTAGTGACGGGGATCGAACACACAGGCTGGCAAGCTCTAAGCAAGTGCTCTGCTGAGCTACAGTCCCCAGCTCCCTCATCCCTTTGAATCTGTGAATAAATCCAATGAGGACCGACAGGATGGAGAACAGAACTTGAGATTTCCTGCGATAAGGAAAGAGGAGTCACACGTGTTGAAGTGTAGTTTATCCATGAGAAGGAACTACACCCTTAAACTAGTAGTCAGAAATTTCTTCTGCAGTTTCTATAAAACTTTCAATCTTATTCATTAAAGTTCTTTTCCTTAATATACACCATGTAAGATATGAAATCTTTTTTAAAACTTAATTCTTAAATTACTGTTTGGATTATTGGGTCACAATTTTCTGAAGTTCAATTTCTGACCTAGAAGGACGTATCTTTGAATCCACTACAGTGGGAGTTTTAGGATGTTCTTGCTATTTCCTGGATTTTGAGATCTTGGAAATGTGCCTGTCTTCACTCTATTTATGACCTTATTTGTGTCCCTCGAGCTCAGATCCTCTGATCCTCTCTTCCTTTCCAGACTGAGTCTCAATCTTTTTGACATAAATCCATTTCCAGAAGCAAGAGCACAAATGAATAAAATCCAATGAAACGCTTGGCAACACTGTTGATTGTAGACAGAATCATTAGCATTATGCCTTTTGGGGGGAACGTGTAAAACAAAAGAGGAAGCAGTTCTTAAAATATGCAAAATAAAAAGAACATAACACATAGGAAACGATATTAAAACCATTTGTAAACTTCAAATACTATGCTACGTCACAAAATTTCAGAAGAATTAATAAAAAAAAACCCAACCCATTCTATTTGAAAGATAATTATTAACTCATTCCATACCAAATTCAACACCAAAGCCTGGTCTAATCTAGTGGGTTGGGTTTATTTGGGGTGTTAATTTTTAAAATCAGGACTATGCTTTCTTGTTTATATATCATGACCTGTAGGACAATTGCAGTGTATACTTTCATTCTTATGTACTATTCATTCCACCAGAAATGAGGTAGCAGTGAGTGGGTTACCTTTAAGGCTATAGTCACTTCCATTAATGCCTGATGTTTCTTAGAACACCTTCAAAGTCATTTAAAATAAGGAAATAAACCCTTCCCTTGAGGAAAAAGCTTTGCCCCAAAGACATATTTTTTCAGTTTTTTTTCTATGCTCCATTAAGGTGACATAAGACAAGAAATAAAGCCAGTCCAAAGTGTGCACATGAGACTTCAATGATGTTAAGGGCTACAGTGACCTCAGGAAATCACCTTCTAAGTCTTCACATGGAGTTGGTCTAGATCCTAAACACTCCAGTGCACTTCACTACAGAGGTCAGCATCCACACTTCCACACACAGTCTTAGCAATCAATTGTCTGCTGCTACAGAACAGTTCCATGCTAACAAGATTATAGGCTGACTTCTGCTCCCCCACCCCGGTCTTTTTAAAATTCATTCAAGTGGGAAAATGTCTCCTATTACTAAGCAGTTGGATTCGCAAAGGATAAGATACACAAAGAAGCAAACTTACCATCAAACAGGTTACTATAATAACAAAGATGCTGAGAAAAATGATAACGGCGTAAAATCCTTCTTTGCTCCAGATTTTGTCCGCTTCGTGCTGCCCTTGCAAAACATTTTTCTTTAAAAAGCAAAACAGAAAGCCCGGTGTTAAAGGAGAGCTGGAGGAAACCGTCCCTTATCAGACTGTCAACATATTTTTAGCTTGATTCCATTCCGTGTAGTAAAACACACCTCTAGCCCCGGTTGCCACAGCTGCTTCTCTATCTGCCCAGGCACAGGACAGCTATCCTCTTTATCAGGAGATCCTGTAAGGGACGGGGTGGGCATATGGGACAGGCTCCTGGGTTCTTGCCTTCCTCCACGTCCTGCACTGCCTCTCTTGGAAACTACCTGGTTCACAGGTGAGCAAGCTCTGTGCTTTTCTGCGCCGCCGAGGAACTGTTGCTGAAGCTCTCTGTACTCCGAGTCCCCTCCCACGTCCACACTGTCTTACAGCTCCGCGCTTTACTTTCAAACAAAAGTGAAACAGGTGCAAACAAAAAGCTCGTGATGGTTGAATACACAAGCCACGATGTGGGGACCATTTCTGTTTTTGTTTTCTTCTTCCTTTTATCCTATCATTTCCCTCCTTAAATGGAACTCACTTTGTCAAAACCTGACTCACGCACCATCCCACATAGAAATTGCCAGGATATTATGTCTTATTTAAAGGAACAGGGAACACCCACGAGGTCAGAATTATTTAGTAATAAATGGTAAACAGGATTATTTCAATTTTTACTGCGTTCGCTCCTTGCTTTAGGAGTGGAGCGAGAGAAGTATAAAAGAGATGTGAATGTCTCTTGATTCTATGTTACTCATTTTTCAAAACAGGATAGTACATTGATGGATGCTCTGAACTTTTGTTTTCTGTTTTAGACAGAGTATCTCCTGTAGCCCACCCAGGTTGGCCTTGAACTCAAGCCAATTCTCCTGCCTCAACTCCCTAGATACTGGGATCACAGGCATGGACTACTATGCCTAAATATGAAAATGTTTTATAAATCAGTGATATTGTAGATTTATAGGTAAAGAAATGTCGGAAAAACTTAGGTGGTATCTGAGAAGGAGAAACATTAAGTTTGTATCAAGCAAAATGTTCCCATGTTACAATCCTTCAGGACAGCATGTGTCTATCCTTGACTATTAACCCCCAAAACAAAGACAGCCTCAAATTAAACCTATATTCTAGGTGCCTAAATTTTGAGATCATTTCTGGCTACTTTTAAGCTTAAAAAAACATATTTAGCCTTTGCAAATGGGATTAAAAATATTGACCTTGAAAACTACTTTATGGAAATTTTAATCTCTGCATTCAATCAAGCCATAGTACAATGATGAGCAAGAAAACTTTGAGTTCAGTTATAATGATACAAATCATTTGGGAAGAGACTTATTCATGTACTCACAATACTACCTCTCACTTTTTCTAGACAGATGGATAGATAAAGGAAATGATTTAAGTATATATTTTGATTGATAGATAGATAAAGGAAATGATTTACATATATATTTTGATTGATAGGTAAAGGAAATAATTTAGGTATATATTTTGATTGATAGAGAACCTGTTAATACTTGATTCGGTGAGGTGATTGGTGACTCAGGACCCTGCTGCAAATACAGGGTCCTGGTGACAATTTTCTTTCACGTCTTTGAAAACAGCTAGGCCATTTTTTTTCCGCTCCAGTTTCTCTATAAACACAGCTAGAAGCTAATAGAAAAGAAAACCATTGTAGGAATCGAGAATGGAATTGAAATTTTTTTTTTCAGGCAACTAAATGGCATCCATTGTTTGCTATAAAAGCAAACTAGTTAAGCCTTCGCACAGCCAGTACGCACTTGTCAAATTTAAGTACAAGGATTTGAGCTTAAACTCTTGTAAAATTTGAAAGAGGAGTGGCTAGGAGGGGGAAAAGCAAGCGCTGTGTTCCAAATCTGCTCGGGTCCATTTTCCTCCTGTAGTTTTACAGTTCTCGGAGCGTGAACTTGCTCCTTTCTGCAGAAGACAGACCTGTTTTGATTTTTTTTTTTCAAAGTGAAACAATGATGATGGAAGATTGATTCTGTACTCTTCCAGGCCCCACCCCCAGCTTTAAAAAAAAAAAAAAAGGCTCTTGTTTTGAACTCAATCACTGCACATTCTTGGTAAATAGATTTCCTTCTGAGTCACACTGCCCCTGCTGAGCACTGCTCTATCTGTTTGGAGATCTAAAGAGCTGAATAAGGCAATAAAGGATAAGTTTGCAGTCAAGAGCCCACACATCAAAAGATTGCAATCCCCAGTAATCTCCCATCTAGCCTTTGCATAGAGTTAACCCAGTGGCTTTTAGATTTTCTCAGGGGCTGTGGGTTCAATAATTCACAGACTCCCATGCCAGGTCATGTTAATGCTACTATAACATCTTTAAGACTTACTCCATAGCTGTGTTGCTCTGCCCTTTAACTCAGATGCAGTGAAATTAGCTGGTACATTTTCTTATTCAAAAATGGAGACATTTCCTTTATCTATGATGATGGCCTTCCTAGCTGTTCTATACCTTGATGTCACATAGTTGGTTATGTCCTCCACTCCATCTCCCCCCCCCCACTTTCTTTTCACTCCTTAATTCTTTTCTTCTTCATTTCCATTTTATTTCCAATTCCTAATATCCGGGAAGATGATACTGAGGTTTCAGGAGGCACACCTTGTTGGGAGAGATGAAGCCCAAAGGATGAAACAGAAATGTTATCAATGGTCTGGTTCATCTGATGAGAGCAGATTAACGGGATGTACCTCACAATAGGATGGCTTGGTTGGATAAGTGGCAGATTTCAACTGCATGATGCATGATACAAGTACGTGAACCGCATGATCTAGTATTTTAACACCGATGATGCTGCATGTCCTCAGCATTTGTGTGCCAGGTCTAGAACTCTTTACACTTGCCCACAGGCTAATGTTCCAGGTTTGAAGGAACAATCACTCCACTCACAAATTATGGCTCATATTTTACGTGGTATGATTTTTTTCTTTGTTAACTATTCCATCAAGTATCAACAATTCATCAGCCTGTTATTTAAAGAAGGTAACTTCCTCCTATGAAATTCAGCAGTTAGGAAACTGGAGTAATTTGCAAATGAACAAAAATCAAAACCAAATTATTTTTTATTTATTCAGTATTAATGTGGAATTTAACATTTCAATGATTAGCTAACAATTTTGAGAAAATTGTCAATAAAAACTAGAAGAGTGAATTTAATTTTATTTCTCTGGAACTTATGGGGCAAGAAGAAGGTTATTTTATTTTTTTATCCTTACAGGCATCTTATAATAAAACAATATGTGCTTGCAATGTTCTAGGTACCTCATACAATATATATAAAAGAATGTGATGGCTCACATCCGCAGTCCCAGCACTGGGAAGCCTGAGGCAGGAGGATTATCAAGAGCTCTAGGTGATGGTAAGTTCCAGGACAGCTAGCTACAGAGCAATACCCTGTCTTAAAGATCCTTCACTCCAGAAAAAAAAAGAAAAGAACTCTTTGCCTCAAGAAACTAAGGTTGCAAACAGATGATTAACAAAATTAATTCTCTATTTGGTATTTTTCTTTGGTTTCTGAGTCATTTCCAATAAAAAAAAAATAAAGAAACCAGGGATATAAAGAAAGGGTAGCAAAAACACATTGTTCTTACGAAAATAATTAACAAATTTAGAGATAGATGCTTTGAAACATCATTGTGAAAAACTGCAAATGGATGTATTACAGTTTTCTTTTCCTCCCCATTAATGGCTATTCTGCCATAGGAAGAGATGTTTTGAGGATCACAAGATAAGACAGGTTGAGACATAAACTGTTGTCAAATCTTAACTGCAGGGAGAAGAATAAAGACATGGGGGGACTTAGAGAAGAGCCTGGTAGCTTTGGAGAACTGTCCATCATTCCTGCAGCGCCTCTCCCGCTGGACGGGAAATAAGCACTGTGTAGGGGCATGCTGCGGACACTGTCTTCCTTGGCTTTCTCCTTGTGACATTTAGAGTTTCAGGACTGGGCCTGCTACAGCCACTGAACAGAAGGTTCAAACAGGCCGTCACACCATGATGAAAGGCCCCTTCCAGCCAATTCAAGCACTTGATGAGCTTTATCCTGAGTAGTTCATAGGTTATACAGTTTTTAGTTGTTGTTGTTGTTGTTGTTTACATTCCAATAAATTTATGAGAAAATATCATATTTTGATCACTAAATACACTTGTTATTTAAGTTCAGGGCAGGCTTTGTCAGCTGCTATGGCCCAATAGTTTTCTGATGGGTGGTCCATGGAGGCTACTCCTTCACTGTAGTTACATATTGGGAGAGTGGCCTTCACATTCTTGCTGTGATCTTTACATTTCAAAGCCATCAGCTTGTTTCTTTTTGCTATCTAGGAGCATAACTTAACTAATATAAGAATCAAGCTCCTTATTTCTTGGCGTGTTTATTTTCCTAACTTTGGGTAGGACTTAGCACAGCGTTTGGCTACGCGCTGACTCCGCTTTTCATATTCTGTCCATCGCACTACTGAATGAAATAAAGACACTGACAAAATGACACCACATGTCCCATCAAAGAACCCACAGTGCAGAGAAAGCCTTGAAGGTCCACAGAGCAGAAGGTTTTTGCTCTAAGCTCCATGGGGACGTGATACAACAGGCACCACGGTTCTTGAAGGAACAGTGGAAGGCTGTGCCATTAAACAGGCTGAAGAAGCAGGAAGGTGTGTAGATGGCCTGATTACAAGCATGGAGGGATGGGATTGGGGGTCATGATAGCTAAGAAATTTAGAATTGCTTTAACATAGTCTAAGGAGCCACTGAGCGGTTACACAGCCCAGCATGTGGAGGACCATACACCATACTAGGAAACCTGGACTGCATCCTATTGTGTTTTGAAACCAAAGGATCATGAAATTAGGAGAGCAAGCCAGGTTTACATGAAAGAAGATTACTCTGGTGGCAAGAAATAAAATAAAGTAAAAGAAGCAAGTTTTATGCAGGAGGGAGAAGGGCAGGGTAGGGAAAAAACCAAAAGCAGTGGGAAGAACTGTGTGAGTAGAAGGATGAATGTGTTGGTTCAGTAGGTTTGGCCTCCTATCTATGGCTTCTGCATCCACAAATTTAGCCAATTGTGAATAGAAAATATCAGTGAAGAAAATTCATCTTTAGTTCACCTGGACACTTTCTTGCCACTATTCCCCAATCTATCATTTAAGCAACCCTATAAATTTAAAACTACATTATGTTATGTATTGTAAGTGATTTAGGGAAGATTTGATACATATGGGAGCATGTTCATAGGGTATATGCAGATATAACTTTACACAGGAAATTCGAGCATCTGAAGATTTTGGTATACATTGGTGTCCTGTTCCAATCTACTGAGTATACCAAAAGACTGCGTATTCCCAAATTTATGTCACCTGTATTTAAATTACATTTGTTTGGTACAAACTAAATCTGAGGATTTTCACACATATTTAAAAAATTCAATCTATATGTCAAGTCCATTAGATAAGGACTGTATCCATTAGAATATGAAGAAACTGAGGCTCCAGGTGGTTGGTAAAGGCAAAACTCCTCACAGAGCAAAATTCTCTGACGAAGATTCAAACGATTGAGTACTAAAGTTTTTAATATAATACCTATAGTATTAGCTGAAACGAAAGGCAATGAGGTTTGCTGGAAAGAGGAATAAAATAAGTGTAGAAGAAGGATTTATTTTGTTTTGTTTGGAAACAGTGCTTCACTCTGTAGCTCAGGCTGGCCAGGAACTCTCTGTGTAGGCCAATCTGACATAGAACTCAGTATTCTCCTGCTTCTGCCTCCTGGAGTGCTGGTATCTGCCATCTCAGGGGTGTACGATCATGCCTTGTCTAGATATTTATTTTACCTCTTTCTCTGTCTCCATGTCTCTCCTTCCTCCCTCACTCCCTGTCTCTCTCCCTCTCTCTTCTTTCCCTCTTCTTTCTCTTCCTGTACGAGGTTTTGAACCCAAGACCTAAAACAGGCAAGTGCTGGTTTATACTTCACTCTTGAATCACTTTTAGGTAGTTGTTTAATTTCTATGTACCCCACTTCCTGTGTGTATATGTTTTCCCTCAAAGCCAAATTCTATGGATTTGTGAACTGAATTTGCATCTATTTAGGATGCTGGTCTTTCTGATGAATTTGATTTTGATAGGAGAGACAGAGGAATGATTCACTCTGTAGGGAAAATGGAAGAAATGGTAGAGAAACCTTTTTTAAGTGTCAAATTTCGAAAATACCGTGAAGAAAATATGCAGAGTTCTTACACATAGGAAAAAAGCACATTTCACACAATTCCAAACCATGGGGAGTGCAGCGGGGATGAGTATTTTTTTACTATTTTGACAACAAAAGTGATGATGAAAAGTTCACTTGTTGAGGAAGAAAGACCGGAGTGGAGTTTTTGGTTTCTTTTTGTTGTTGTTGTTGTTTTTGTTATGGCAAATCAAGTTTCAGGTGAGCAATAGGCAGACCTACCTAACTGGTCTTTCTTGTAGACAGTTTACTGAAAAGTAAAATAATCACAAGGTCACAACGATTTTCAGAATCCGGTGTCAAATAATGAAAATTTACCATGAAAAGCAAATTTGCTTAAGGAAAACACACAAACTGTGAAGTACACTGGATTCTGACCTTTAGGGAGATTGCTGTTTTAAAATCCTCACACACAACTAAGAGCTTCCATCTCAAAGCCTCACGGGTTGGATTAGCAAATCATGCTAACTGCAGATTTTTTTTTTCTTTTTCTTTTTTTTAAATGAACTGTTCCATGCAACGCCATACCTCAGGGGAGACGTCTGTAATTCCAAACTGCGGTAAACTCTGATGCAAAACATCAACATTAAGAGAACGCAGCACTTCCTTGGCCTGCAGGGCTTCCGGCTCTCCTGGTTTCCGGTTTACAGGAGACACGAACAACTCCACATGGCGCTTCTTTTCCTGGTGAAAGCACACCGTTCGGGTATGTTAAAGATAATATTGGCACACGTTGGGCAAAGTGTTCACCTGTCCTTTACAAACATTGAAGTCAGGTTCCCAGACTCTTTGAAGTCATGCTAGGCAATGACGTGAATTGATCAGTCACTCCCAGAATTACTGTCACCAGTCTGAAGTACAAAATTTTCAAAATGGCCTTACTTTAGTTAGCACACCAGGATGCTATTTTATATTTTATATTTCACTAGATAATAGTTTACCCTTGGTTTCAATTTTAATTAATTAATTTAATTAATTAATTAATTTTTGCTGTTGTTAATTTCAGAGGCTATCCAGATGTAACACAGGCTGGGGTTGATTTCTGCATCCTCCTAACTCAGCCTCCTAAATGCTAAAATTATAGGTGTGTACTAACTTAACATATAGTTCTCAGATGTCTTCTGAATACTTATGCTTAAAGACATATTTTAAAGTTAAATGAGTCAGAGAAAACCCAATGTAAGCGTCAACCGTCAGGTACCACCATGCTTCATCTTTCCTCATCAAATGCATGAATATGAGGCTGGACTGGCCAAGGAAGAGGTACCAGATGAGCTTTGAAGGTCCTTTCCTCATTCTTTTGACCTTAACATTGACAAACTTTTAAACTCTACCCTTGCTTGGTAGTAATGCATTTAATAAATCTAGATCCAGAGCCAAGACATCTATAATACCTATTCACCTGAGCTAGATGCCCTGGACATAATAAATGACTTCATTTTTTTTTTTAATTGAGATGAGGTCTCTCTAGGTATCTAAGGCTAGCTTGGAACTCGTTTATGTATCCCAGTCTGTTATCAAACTCAAAATCCTCCTGCCTCTCTACCTTGCAACTACCAGAACTATAGGTATATTTTTATTGATTATTTGGGAATTTCATACAATGCACTCCAATCACACCCTCCTACCCTTGTGCCCTCCTCTCAAAAAGAGAAAAAGAAAAAAAGAAACCAAGTTCAATTTGTGTGGTCCATATACTTATTGGAACATGGTCAAACTCCCAGGGGCCAGCCTCTTAAAGATAACTGAGTCGTTCCCCAAGCCCCAGCTACTTCAGAATTCATCAACAGTGAAGAGCTACAATTCAGCATCCTAATTTTTAAGGATTCTCTTCAATGGCTTCCTGTTTAGACCATTTCTTATTTTGGGGCAGGGGTTGTCACAGAGGCCTTCAATGTCTTTCATTCTCTTTCAATTGGCAACATTTACTCTTTTTTTGGGGGGGGGTCTTATTTTTTTTGAGACAAGGTTTCTTTGTGTAGCTTTGGAGCCTGTCCTGGAACTCACTCTGTAGACCAGGCTGGCCTCGAACTCAAAGAGATCCGCCTGCCTCTGCCTCCCAAGTACTGGGATTAAAGGCATGCACCACCACTACCCAGCCTGGCAACATTTGCTCTTAAAGGATATTTAAAAATGTTGTATTTTTCTCTTCTGCACGAAAACTTTTATTTATTTATTTATTTATTTATTTATTTATTTATTTATTTATTTATTTTTGGTTTTTTGAGACAGGGTTTCTCTGTGTAGCTTTGCACCTTTCCTGGAACTCACTTGGTAGTTCAGGCTGGCCTTGAACTCACAGAGATCTGCCTGGCTCTGCCTCCCGAGTGCTGGGATTAAAGGCGTGCAACTTTTTTTTTTCCAACCAAGACTGACAACTTTTATTTTTTACCAAGCTAAGGGTTTTAAGGACAGGGTCAAGTGTACAATCTGAAAGAAGATCCTTTGTTAAGAAAAATAATTTAAAATTTTGTGAGTCATAAATGAAGATAGGGACCCTTTCCATGCATTTCAAATTCATGCAAACTGACCCTGATTGAGGCCTCAGTCTACTGAGGGAAATTATCATTCAAAGAAGTGGCCTTGACTTGTTTGAAATCATGCTCAAGAGCTTTTGTTACTTTATCCAACCAGTTTAGTGGTTATTAAGTACAAAGAATTCCTTGTTACTTGCTTGATATACCAAAGATCTTAAGCTGCATGAGTAGACTGAGACTCAATGATTATCATTGCAATATATCCAAATAATTGCCTCAATTACAGTTTTAAAATAATAATAATGGCAGCAAACTTAAAAAGTAAGGAGCGCCGGGCGGTGGTGGCACACGCCTTTAATCCCAGCACTCGGGAGGCAGAGGCAGGCGGATCTTTGTGAGTTCGAGGCCAGCCTGGCCTACAGAGCGAGGTCCAGGAAAGGCACAAAGCTACACAGAGAAACCCTGTCTCAGAAAACATAAAAAAAAAAAGTAAGGAGCAATAGTTTCTAAAAAGAGGTAATTGAAAATGCTAATGTGATTGAATTGGATCTTAAATGGTCAACCCATGAAAGGTATGTCAAGAGCCATGTTAATTAGTGTCCAGTAACTAATAAGTATATAAAAATATCATGGAATCATAATATGCTGTGTGTCCAAAAAGTTCATGAGAAGCTTATTACCAAAAGTGCAGAAGTGGCTATGTTATGACCTAAGGGCACATGTGTTATCTTAAGACACAAAGAGGAATTGTGTTTGTGAAAGGAAATTGGAAAGAATTTAGGGAAGGTTGGGAAGCCATTGAAAGCAAATGTGAGTCTGACATCATATGAAGGAAATCAAAGGTCGTGTGGAAATATGCCATTTTTCTAAAGTTGTTTGAGAGTCCTTAAGCTGGCGTTCAGTGTTTTCCAAGCAAAGTTCTTACTGTGCCCACCACATTAAGACATCAGTGAAGAACACTCTGTAGGAAGCCTGTTTTTGCTGTAATACAATGATGGGTTTCAATGCATAGCAGCAAAGGTCCTCAGTCACTTCCCAGAAGTAAAAGGCCCATGCATTTTCATGGTCACCTCAGTAGCCGTTAGTAACATCAATCAAATCATTTTGTGTAATTCAGGTAGAGTAATAGGTAAGTGTCGTTGAAGCTGAGCTCCTTACAAGCACCCCTTGGTCTGTAAAGTTGCTTGGATATCTTTGCCGCTGCACTAAAACTTTTAAACACTTATTCAGACTCAGAAAATTGCTGATGCAGAATAAATGTTTTCTCTTTCTTTCTTTCTTTCTTTCTTTCTTTCTTTCTTTCTTTCTTTCTTTCTTTCTTTCTTTCTTATGGGAACTGAAACAACTCCACTTTTACCCACAGAAAAATAAGAAGAAACATAAATCTACCCTTAAAGCAAATACTGTCCGTACCTGAGAATACAGATGTTGATACTAAGGGTAGAAAGCTGAATTTGAACAAGGTATACAATTTAATGCAATAAAATCATTTATTTAGTCTGTTTGGGTTCCCAATACAATAGGAATGAAGAAAGATTTTTAAAGCAATATGAAAAATCCTGAAGTCTCTTAGGTACATATATATATATATGTACATGTGCATGCATGTGTGTGCTCGTGTGTGTCTTGTGTATATGTGTGCTGGAGCCATGGAGGTCAGAAGACCACACTGAATCCTCTAGAACTGGAGTTCCAGATAGTTGTGAGTTGCCATGTGGGTGCTGGGAACCAAACCCGGGTCTTCTACAAGAGCAGTAAATGCTCTTAACTCGTAAGCCATCTCTATAGCTGCCTTCCAAAGTCTCTGTCATATGAACCTTAGACAGCTAGCTTTTTGCAAAGAAAAACAGAAATTGTCTGATTTAAAATTACCCATTTTATCCACATGGCTTACACCAGTCTTCAAATGCAAAGGAGAACTTGCAGCTCATGACATCCAGGTTTCCAGACTCAGAGATGCTGTGGGATGTTTTGTATGCTGTGAATGTGTTGCTCTGATTGGTTGATAAATAAAATGCTAATTGGTCAGTAGCCAGGCAGCAAGTATAGGTGGGACAAGCAGAGAAGAGAATTGTGGGAAGTGGAAGGCTGAGTCAGTAGACGCCAGCCCACCATCCAGGGAGCAGCATGTAATGGCACACAGGTAAAGCCACAGAACATGTGGCAACATACAGATTAACAGAAATGGGCTGAGTTTAAATGTAAGAACTAGTCAGTGGTAGGCCTGAGCTAATGGCTGAACAGTTTTAACTAACATAAGCTTCTGAGTGATTATTTTGTAAGCAGCTGTGGACTGCAGGGCTAGGTGGGACCTGAGGAAAACTTTTAGCTACACAGAGAAAATGGGGTACAGAATGAATGTGGGTGACTGACAGGTCTAGTCATCCCTACACAGTGGATCCCTTGATCCCTGAGGTTTTCCTCACCCCCACCCTGGATGCCCATCTAAGTTTTTTTCTTGGCATGCCATGTGAGCTACTGAGGTAAGGATCAGTTCTGTTTTATTCAGACATAATCCTTTGCTTTCTGCATTCAGCCTCCATTCCATTGGTAAGCTTGAAGGGGCTTTAGTAAACAGCATCTGGAATCCTGATACAGAAGGTTCCACTCTCCTAGACAATATTTGGGAGCTGTGTCAGGTTGCTGGACCTATCAGGGGAGGTACTATTGAACGATGATAAGGTTGATAGTCTATTTTCTGTAAAGGGCCAGACAGTCAATTGGTTAGGCTTTATGGGTCAATCTGTTTGCTCTAACAATTTAGGTCTGCCACTGTGAGTGTGAAAACAGCCACACACAGCATGTGAGCCAGTGGATGTGGCAGGCTTCCGTAAAACCTTATCTCCAAAAATAGATAGTACGGTAGATTTGGCTCCCCAATCATGGAGCCTTTAACGACGAAAAATCAGTTTGAATTCTGAGACTGTGAAAGGTAGCTTCTTACAATGAGACGGTTGATGTGCACTTGCTGGGGCAAGAGTCCCAAGGCTGCAGCTACTCCTTGGCGGAAGATCCGAAGCAAGGTTATGTTCAGCTTGTTTATATCCATTTGCAGTGTCTGGAAAATGAAGACAGAAAAAAAAATACAAACTCAAGTGAATATTGCATTTTGGACAGCCGGTTTGTCCCTGATAACTGGCTACAACAGTTTGGGGGCTCTTGTAAGTTCACGTTCTGGGGGTTAATTTCGACACAAATAAAATCATAGACATACTTTATGTGACATTTTAAATGGCATTAGTTAAAAGATGGCGCATTATGTAATAAAGCAATTTGTAATAAAGCAATTAAATTTGTAATAAAACAATTTTACACAAGTAAAATGGTCATTTTTTTTTAAGAATTCCATTGCAATATGGCTTAATATATATTGCTTTCCTTTTTGATGACAGAATGATGTCTGTGGTCAAGCCTATTTCAGTTATCTAAGTGGAAGGACGTATTTAATTCATGTTCACATGCAGTCACGGAGAAGGATGCTGTGTAAATTCCGTAAGGCTTGAGCTGGCAGTTTCTCTCTAGAGTGCTCCACTGCCAGGGCCAGGCAAACAGATGAGGCACAGTCTGTATTTACTTTGGTGGAGAAGCCAGTGGTACTCGTGATTGGATCTAAGGTAGAACATGCTCATTCATCGCTTAGGAAGACACTCCTAACAAATCTAAACAGTAAAATGTTCCAGAATTACAAATCACATTGTGATTGTGATAATACAGGATAAGCCAGAAGGGCTATTGCTACACTTAAACCAGGGAGGAATTTACTGCGTGTTCCAAACTGGATCATGAGGTTGGAGAGTTGGCCCATCAGATAAAAGCACTTCCGGCTTTTCCAGAGGACCTGACTTCAGTTCCCAGCATCCATATCAGCAGCTCGCAACAACCTATAACTCCAGCTCCAGGGGATCCCACACCCCTTTCTGGCTTTCCTAGGCACCTACACCAAAGTGGCATGCACATGCACACACACACACACACACACACACACACACACACACACACACACACACACGGTGGCAGGGGAGAGAAAGAGGTCTTAAAAACCTGCCTCATAGTGATTTAAGATACATACTTCTAGCCGGGCGGTGGTGGCGCACGCCTTTAATCCCAGCACTCGGGAGGCAGAGCCAGGCGGATCTCTGTGAGTTCGAGGCCAGCCTGGGCTACCAAGTGAGTTCCAGGAAAAGGCGCAAAGCTACACAGAGAAACCCTGTCTCGAAAAACCAAAAAAAAAAAAAAAAAGATACATACTTCTAAGAAAGGGAAACTGAGTCTTACGCATTCCGTGTATGCTATTATTATTGAGTTCACTGCTTTGGTCAGAGTAGGTTATGTATAACTAACTGTTGGATGGTTTTTCTCCATTTGTCTGTTGAAGAGATTGATTTGCATCTCGAATCTACTCCAGTGTAAGGACTCTTAAAGCTGGGACTCTCTTAGCTTACTTTAAAAAGAGAAGGATGGAATGATATTGCTTTGAGAATTTGTAGACCTGCTAGGAAATAATAGAGTACCTATATACAAAATTTGTGGAAGATAAGTGTTTGGAAACGGCCAAATGCTCAATGCTACAGGAACGGGGGCATTAACAGCTTGGGAATATAAAACAGGTGTAATGGTTCCCAATCAAAGTGGTAGGATCACCTACTTTTTAGACTGCATTTCTACCTCAGGGTATTTCAATGCCTGCACAGGGCTGGGGGCCCTCTGTCTTGTTACAGAGGCGAGCAAACTGAGGCTCAAAGCAGGGTAGAGGCATTGCAAGACTTTGCCTGTCAACAGGCATCCACTTGTTATTGGGAAGGCAAAAGGTGAATTTCATCAGAAATGGGTTGGAAAGCTGTATTGACACCATCAGCAACACTTTCAAAGTATTCATTCTTTGACATTCATGTTACCTATTGTAAAACAACAGAAATAGTTTGTAGAGATAAAAGTTTAGATCAAAGTATCAGTAGGGCCATGTTCCCTCAATTATCTCCAGGGGAGAATCTTCCATATGTCTTCTAGTTTCTGTTGTTTGGGGCAATTCTGGGGGAGAATCTTCCATAGGTCTTTTAGGTTTTTTTTTTGTTTGAGATAATGTTTGATATTGCGTACCCTGCAGCTCTAGTCTTTGCCTGTAGCATCACGTGGTTGTCTTCTCTGTCTCTCTCCTCTAAGAGTAGCAGTGTCACAATTTTCCTCTTTTATAAGCGCTGGTCATATTGAATCAGGAACCTTCCCTACTCTAGGATGACTTTAATGAATTATACTTACAATGACCCTACTTCTAAATAAACTCATATTCTTGGTATTGGGGAGTTAGAACTCCAACACAAGAATCTTGAGGGGACAAAATTAGACTACAAATAAGGACGAAGTCAGAATGCTTAGAAAAGAAATTGTTAGGTTTAGCCAGGGAATTAACGAAGAACCTCAATACTTCTGCATGTGTCTCTTGCTTTAAGTCAATACAAACTGTAGGTGCAGCCAAGTCCTGGGTGTTCATCCCTGAGGAGAGCTGTTTGGGTGGTCAGACATGGCCATTAATAGAATACTTTTATTTAAAGGTGGTGTGCAATCTTGAGCTCATTCTAGGCGAAGGTAATGCCAATGCCTGCGTAAGCTGAAAGAAGAGGCTGAAGAATACAGACATAGTTGAAAAGGATTTTTCCCCTGGGGATTCACTCCCTGACTTGTCACAATAGTTTCTGCTGGACTTGGGGTTTGTGTTTTCTGTCTTAATAGGATGTGGCCCTCTCCTTTCAGGAAGTAATTCTTTATGGCATAAAAATCACCTAATGGCAGCTGGCTCAACAGTTAAAGGCATGTACTGCTTTTGCAAAGGACCCCAGTTCCCAGCATCCAAGTCGAGCACTTTATAATCACCTGTGACTCTAGCTTCAGGGGATTAGATGCCCTCTTCTGGCCTCGGTGTACACTTCACTCATGTTCAGATCCTCTGACACAGACACACACATATGCACATAAAGAATAAAATATTAAAAACTCATCTAATGATGTATGTGTTTGTCTGTCATTTGCTGTGTTTTTAATAGCTTATTTCTCATATGCCAAGAACAATTGAATATAGAAAATAAAACTTGAGCTAAGCCTTCAAGGACTAGTGGATTTAGATACCAGGGATGATTTTTCAGTTTATAGTTAGTCTATAGTTTTAAGCATAATTCCTTTATCTACCTACTAGAACTCAGTCTACATGATAGCTCTCTACAACAGAGACTCCATTTGCTCCCAAGCCCTGACATCTACACTACCAGCACATGGAAGCTATTGCTAAATCTCAGAGATTATATCATAGCTGTCTACTTCTTTCCTCTGCACCACTAAAGGTAGAAACCTCAGCTAGCGTTCCTGAAACACTGGTGAGGAGCCATTGAGTTCTGGCTTGCCCACAGTGTTTGTCAGGCAGACTGAGTAGGCAGGCAATGTCTCTGGTCCCCAGGGGCAGGATTTGGAGCTGCAATCAACCCTGGGAACCGAGAGACAAGGGGGTTGTGTAAACCCTTGAGAGCTCAATTCCCAGGGCCATGATTAACAGAGGCTTGTAACTGTGGAAACAGTATTAAGGTCTCAAATGGGAAGTGAAATAGGAACTCAAGATTAAAATCACTCAACAAAACAACTTTGTAAGATGGTAAAAGCTGTGCTTTTGAACCAGAAATTTGAATGACCTGACTAAATGCCCAGAGGTAATCAGCTGAAATTGGAATCCTCTGGCTCACTGCAGCAAACATTTGAATAATTTGCCTCTGATTTCTGCTTGTCTGGAAGACTTGGATTGATTCCACAGAGCATGAACACACAGACTTCTGACTATTACTCCATAAAATGTGATGCTAAAATATAGATTAAATAGATAAATGTATATTTGGGGTCCTAATACATGCCAGACAGAATGTGAGTGCAAATCTGGAAAAAAGGAGGGATTCTTAGCCCAATGCCAGTTTTATTTCAAACAGAACAGGAGTGGGACTTCCTGGAGTTAGTGGACATATGCCACCCCTGTCTTTGTGAATAGGTGCTGGAAACATATAGTTCCGTCCATACTGTTGCATGCAGGCTCAATTGAGATAAAACGGAAATCTCTAAGGCAATAATAAGGTTATAGCTTAGTTTTAAAGTTACCATAAAAGAGCTTAAGGTGTATTTTAGCAAGAATTCTGAGCCCACTTCATCATTTCTGTGATTAAAGTTTTCCATCTCAAGGAGTAATGGAAATTCTAAATGAGCATGTTAAGACAGTCTATAGCAGCCAGTCATTCAAACAGTTAGTATGTGCATGAGTTTGGATCTGAAATGTCCCCCAAAGGCCACCTGCTAACGACTTAATGACTTGGTCCTGAACCTTAAGAAGTGGAGCCTAGTGGGAGGAAGTTAGATCAAGCTGGGGTGCCCTTGGCGGAAGTACCCAAGCTCTAGCGCCTTCTCTTTCTTTGCTTACTGTCTCCATGTTTTAAGTAATTCATTCTGTTACATGCCTCTTCTACATTATACCACCTTTCCAAAGACCCCAAAGCAACAGGCCAACTGACTGTGGACTGAAACTTGCAAAAGTTGATTATCTTGCAGAAGCTGATTATCTTTAGTCTGTGTTATAGTAACAGAAAGTAACACTACAGAAGGAAAAATTGGGTACCAAATTCCTAAAATCCCTGAGAGAAATGCTGTCTCCCAATAGCCACAAAGAAGTCTAGTATGATACGCAACCCCTTCTTAGACCTATTCCTGACTCCATTCTCAGTCACTGGACCCCTGTCTTTAGTTAGGATTTGTATTGGCAAGTGATTTCCAAAACAGTTCTCCTGTTGTGTCTTTGAACTGAGCAGAAAATATCCATTCATTTGAAGCATTTTAGAGTTGACACTCAATCCTGTGTCATCACTCTGTGTTTGTCATTTGCTACTGTTTACACACGCGTGCTACATCCACAGAAGAGGGCTGTAGTTGACCAGTGCTGCTTGTGACTGATGAGTGCATCTTTCTAAGAAGACAGAGTCACAGGAGAATATCCTCATCATACCCTTCTGTCATGTTTCCATCATACATCATACTATCAACAAGCATATGTGTGTTTTGCTCTCATAAGCCTGCATCCTCTGTCCTTTAGAGTCTGGGAGGAGAAGGGTGCTGTCTCTTGGTCTACTCAAATACAAAGGCTGCATCATGGACTCACACATCACTTCTCATTGAGCCAGAATAAAAGATCTGATCCAAATCAACCTCCCAAATGCTCTATAAGTGTTCTTTGTTAGTTTGCCTTGGGTTCAACACAGGAATATCCTGAGGTAAAAGAGGCTGAAGGAAATCAGTGTGTGGGGATACGGAAGTCAGGGACAGAGTTTTCAAAAATGGTTTGTCATTACAGCCCCATGAACTCATGAAGAAAAATGTGAATCATGGAAAGGCTATAGGAATTGTTGTCTAGGAAGTCATTGTGAGCTTCGGGAACTGATTCTCAAATGTGGTTTCTGAGCCACTGGGAGGCCATATGAGCACTTTGTGCACAATTGCATATATCTCTGATGTTCAGTAGATGTTTAATCCATTTTGATGTATTAGTGTAGTTAGAGTAGGTATATGTTCTGGTTAGTATTTTTTGTCAACCTGGACAAGATAGAATCATCTGGGAAGAGGAACCTCAAGTGAGAAAACACTTCCATCGGATTGCCTGGAGACAAGCAGGCGATCTACCCTGTAGGATAGCTTATTGATTAATGATTGATGTGAGAGGGCCTAGCTTACTATGTGTGATGCCAGCCCTGGGCAGGTGGTCCTGGGTAGTATAGAAAAGTAGGCTGAGCAAGCCATAGGGAGCAAGTCAGTGAGCAGCATCCCTCCACGGCATCTACATCAGTTCCTGCCTCCAGGTTTCTGCCTTGAATTCTTTCCCTGACTTCCCTCCACGATGGACTTATTACCTGCTAATATAAGATGAAATAAGCCCTTTCCTCCCCAAGTTACCTTTGGTCATGGTGTTTTACTACAGTAGCATAAACTTAACTAATACAGGCATATGAAGTTAAGAACAGATTTTGTCTAGAACAAAAGGACAAAAATAGGATGGTGAGCATCCAGGAACATTACCTCTCATTCCAGCTATAAGTATTTTGATGTTTATAATTTGGCAATAGTATCCCAGATGGCTTAATCTATCTCAAGATCCCCACACTAATGATGAACTACCCCTTTAACACAATAGGTAACAACAGTGGAGTTTTGAGACATTTTGAAAACAATTTCCATGTCAACTTAATAGGATTTCTATATTCCTGTTGTTTTGGTTATGGGCATACACTTTTATTGTAATTATGGGTCACAAAATTAATTTATTTGGAGGCTAAGGAGGTAGCTCAGTGGTTACCAGTATGTACTGCTCTTGCTGAGGACTGGAGTTCAGTTCCCAGCACCCACATCCAGTGGCTCACAACTGCTTGTGATGCCAGTTCCAGAAAATCCAACATCCACTTCTGGCCTCCGTGAACACCTATATTCACATACATGTGCCCCTACGCAGGCAGACACACATGCACATACATAAAAAAAAAAACAAAGTAACTCTTTGCTATTTAGTAACACAATTTGTGATGGAAGTAGTGATTAGCAGTGAGTGAGAAGACATTATTCAAATTTCTTGTTTGTTAAAGGTAAGACTTGGGATAGGGACAATATTCAGGAGTCTCTGACTTTTGTGTTGACACATTTGGAAACTTTTGTCCAGTTTGCTTTTGAAATTACTGTATTGTCAGGATAATTTAACAAATAATTATGTTTGCATGTTTAGAAGCTGCAGGTAGATGAGCGAATACCAAATAAGAATATTTCTGCATCAACAAATTATAGTTGTGAATACAGAATGATGAGAAAGACATGGGTTCAAACTGGAGTGGGTAATCCCTATTGAATTCTAACTCTCCAGGAACCCCACTTTCTTTATCTATCAAATGGGGGTGATATGTGCATTCTTTGTTATGAGAATAACCTATGAAACTATGAGACACACATAAAAATTTAGGTAGAAAAGCAGCTAGAATGGGCAGATGGAAGGTCCCAGTAAACTTAGCTTTTACCAAAATGAATTTAGTGTATATTAACATTGAAAACAATTCATTTAGTGAGCTACTTCTCTGGGTATTCAGAACAAAGAGAAACAGAGTAGCGACTTTGTTGATCAAATGGAAGCCTAAAGCTTATTCACTAGAATGATTAATAATATCAGGGCAGGAAGTGACCTGATTGCATTGGCAGTGTTTCTGTTGATGGATTTTTACATGTTATCAGTGAGTTTTAGCCAAAAGTCAATCAGGCAATCCAAAAAGAAGAAAACAAAATAGTCAAATTATTTCATTTCTACAAAAATGATACATTTTGTTTTATATTTAAGTCAGAATATCAGGCTTTAAGAAGGGTCCTCTGACTTCAGACTCCCCGCCTCCCTTCACTCTCCACCCAGTTCAGCCCCAGGGTACGGAAGATTCTTTATAATCCTTGCCTTAAATTTATACTCTTCTTGCTTCTTTTTCTACCACTGCAAATTAAATGCCAATAAAAAAAAGCAGCCAAATTTAGCAACTTAGGTTAGAATCCCTTAGCTGATTCATTTGGAAAGCCCTTTATAACCTAGTTTCCTCTTTATTTCATTAATCTCTCTCCTCCATTTCATTTACCTCTTAATTAGTGTCGTCTTTTACTTATCTGTTCCTGTGATAAGCTTTTCTCTTTTGCCTCCAAAGATTTCTTCAATTTATTAGGTAGCCCTTTCATATACATTTTTCCTGAAATCTAAATTTTATGTAATTATAATAGGCATATATGATGACAACCTTGACCTTCTGAGTGCATATTCACTGGAGGAGAAAAAGCTTACTTAAATTACAGAATTTATACTGCATACTCTTAGGATACGTCCATTCTTGTGCATTGTGATTTTGCGTTTGCATTTATTTAAACTTGTAGAATATTAAAGTTTTACACACACACACACACACACACACACACACACACACAGATAAAACTGAAGAAAATAGAGGTTTAATGCAAAGTTCAAGATGGAAGAAAAGCTGTGACTTAACCATAATTAAATGTATCCTGGGTACAGTAAGCGCATGTAACAGCAAGTACCTTGCTTCAACAGACTTTTCAAGTCTCATTATTTTATGTTCCAGTCAATAAAGTTCTACTTTCATCTCCCTGATTCTGTTTCTTCTTCATTCACCTATTGTTATTCCTTGTGCTCTCTCTCTCTCTCTCTCTCTCTCTCTCTCTCTCTCTTCTTTATTTTTCTTTATTAAGACATTTTCTACTCACTCCACATATTATCCACAGACGCCCCCCCCCCCCGCCTCTCTCTCCTCCCACCCCCAGCCCTCTCTCCCGAGCCACCCCACATCCCCCAAATCAAGGTCTCCCATGGGGAGTCAGCAGAGCCCGACACACTGAGCCTTTTTTGATCTCAGCAAAGAAGGATCTCTGTGAGTTCAAGGCTAGCCTGATCTACACAGCAAGTTCCAGGCCAGCTAGGGCTACCTAGCGAGACTCTGTTTCCACCAACCAACCACCAAACCCCCGACAACAACAAAAGGACAGAACAGCAGACAAGGGAATAAACAAACGGTAACATCTCTATCGCTGCTCTGAGTGCTTCACTCACAGAGTGCATCTGAAAGGACAAATGAGACATGCCACCCCTACCTCCAATACCAGTGAAGACAAGACTCATGTCTAAATGGTATCTAGAACTGCTTAGAAACAGACATCCAAGGGCGAAATTACAAGCCTTAAATCCCCCAGAGAACTTGCTTTCTAGTCACAAACTGAAGTTGTTTTAAGCCACCAAACATATAGATACCATATTAAAATGAAGAAATTATTAATTTATACTGGCCACTGGTGCTTTATTTGATATGAATAAAAGTGTCAGATGGTTATCTCTCCTTTTTTTTTTTAATGTTCCAGTATTCAGATAACAGGGGTATATTTATTTCCAGACTTGCAAGTGATCACATATGAAAGCTTGAGCTACGAAAAGGGAGGAGACCACACAAGCTCTGAAACACCGTCTGAGTGGTTTGGAGTCTAACCCTGCATGGATGGATGTCACACGTTTCTTTTGATTCCCACCACGGAGGAGTTCATGTTTCACTTCAGTGGGTGTAATAGGACTCCGCTTTCCCTCATCTGGTGCGATGCACAATTCTCCAAGAAACGTGATAAAAATGAAGTGTGGTTTATTGGCATGTGTTTTTGAGATGCAACTAAAAATGCTGTGGTTGAATGTCCTTGGTAATCTTGATTATTTTTCTGTCACAGTAGGCATTAACAATTTTCTGCATAACTTAAAGTGAATAAAGATAGAGCGTGGAATAAGTTTTAGTATGCCCATGGTTCTTTCATCTGCGGAAGGAGATGGCAACATCATAATAACCATATAATTTTCCCACAATGTGTTATTTCAGTGATGAGCACTTTCAGAGACATCTCATTTCTAGCAAAGCAGGATTCTGAGTGTTGTTTGCAACGAAGCTTTGATACGCAGCATGACTGTGCCAGTTGCATCCTGGCACTTCTTAATCCTTACAGTGAGACTTTTTTTCCTTTTAGTAGGACTGAGGCTGTGATGTTTATTAGAATTGCTCTATCTGTGATTTAATTATCAATTTGTCCTATCAAAGCAAATGAATTGTTCAAAAAAAAAGAGGCTATATATAGCATATTCTTCCTTATTACAGCTAAAGATAGAAATGGTTAATTTTAGACTGTACAATTCTACATCAGTTATTAACAGTGATTCATGGTGATCATTTAGAAAATAAATTGAAGATTGTGGAAGCTGTAGGGGAAGGTATATTCTGGTATAAGAAACTAAAAAGATACACCTTCTTTGGAGCTTTGCTGTTTAGTAAGTGAAAGTTTTACATAAGTAGTAAACCCTTTTCATATTAAATATATATGTATGTATATATATGTATATATGTGTATGTGTGTGCTAGACACTAAAAGAAAATCATTGAAAACTCCCTTCTTTTTCCTTAGTCTCAAATTCAGCTGCTAAACCTCCAATGCTACTTTGAAATTCTGGTCCTCATTTTACATTATTATCTGCTCAGGTTTCATACTAGAGGTCCACTCACCAGAAAAAAAAAAAAAATCTGGCAGCCCAGTATTTTATAGGAAATGGAGCTTGATGTCTCACATCAAATGATTTATCTGGGCTATTCTGGGTGATTGTTCTTGGCAATATTGAATCAGACAGGAAGTCAATCCAATTTTATTATAACGATGGATGGAAATACCAACTACATTATTTTTTACATTGTTAATTTATTCTCAAGGACCACAGATAGAATCAAAATTGTCCATAACTTTGTGCCAATATCAGAAACACTAATACTATTTTAGATGTTCAAACTAAATTCCCATTTTTCCATCTCTGTAGGCCCAGACCCTGCACATAGTATCAGGAACACAGTGGGAATTCAATAAATATATTTTGAAATAGATCTCTGTGTAAACATTTTGTGAGACTCTCTTTATCTGAGAATATTGGTTTCTATGCAGACAAACTAATGAATTCATAAAGAATTTTTATTTAGGGCCAAAATTATTGTAAGAGCTACAAAGCTTAAAAGCCAAGGTTCTGGGTTCACTGAAGGAAAACAGCGAAACTGCCATTCCCGGATGGGAACTAGGCCAGGGGCATCTCATATCAAAAACTTATTCATCAGTCTCTTTACTAGATCACAACAGAAGATATTGACTGGCATTTTAGTGAAGTCTGCATGTGAAGGTGGGACCCCGGATGCCCTCTTTGTAAAAATGTCTACATTTCCTGGCTTAGCTCACTGTAACTCTTCTTTTCTTTTCCAATTATCCTACACGCGGTCATCTTTCCCCAAATGCCAGTGTGGGAAATACACTGAACAAAACAGAGAAAACATCTGCTTCCCTTACTATCTTTTATGAAACTTTTTGGGTTCTGTTCAAATGGATGCATTTGTAATTCCATTCTTTGGGGGTGGTTGTCAGTTTTGCAGGAGACTCCGGAGGACAGTGACTCATTACTGTAAAGACACACGAGCAACTGCATAAGGTTTTTTTTTTTTTTTTTTCCATTTCAGACTTAAGAGGCTAAATCTGTTTCTCTGAGAATAAGAAGGTTCTCTGCCGACTCACTTAAATAGCCGCGGACAGAAATACCAGTCAGTGTTTATGCTCGCAACCTCACGGCATCGCCCAGACCACCCGCTACCCATCCCGATGGATTTTCTTACCGGATTGGCACCTGACTGAGTGTTGTGATGCATCCAACTTCCATTTGTAATCTTCCTGCTATTCCCTCACCGTTGCAAGGTGGACTAATCATAAAGCCTGCGAGCTGAGCTGACGCCTCCTTTAGTCACCTGGAGCTAACTGGCTGCTACTATTTCCAGAGACACTGCTGATCCCTGGTCTGCAGCCACAGCCTGGGCTTTCCCAGGAGACCTTCCAGGTGCTTGCTGTTTCAACAATCGACTAGCATTGAAATTCATGGCCTCCCACCCCCACCCCTATGGTAGTTAGCAAAACCATAAAACGAGAATTTTATGAACTGTGGACAAGGTATGTTGCATGAGAAAAAATTTTCCTTTAAAAGAAAATAGTATGTTTATAAGATCTTTTCAGAAAAAAAATAAGTTCTTTTAAAAGTGATGTTATGTTCATGAATAATTTTCCCACTGGATAACAGGGGTCTTACAGATATCTAATTTTACCTCTCTTTATGACTTAGGGAACAGAGATTAATATTCACGTATGTACTGAAGAGGAAATTAAAGTGACTGATAAGAAGCCCAAGTAATGAGTTGGAGATTCAAATATATGCTGGTCTGATTCAAAAACTAATTTTTTTCCCTATCATACCATTTGGGTTTAATACATGTTTCAAAATAAATGATGGTTATAATTATTACTACTAGCGAAGTATTTATTTTGAAAACAAGCTACGAAAAAGGAAATGAAAACATTTTCTTTGTCTATAAAGTGCTAACATCATTCTCATAGGATAAGAGTATCTAAACACTCTGAGGATCCTACCAAACTATGATATAAAGATACACGGCATAACTCTCCTAAGACTTCAATAAAACTTAATTATTTATACATTACTGGTAGTAAGGTAAATTAAAATTTCAAGAGTACCAGAGCACTCCCAATCCTATTAAAACGTTCATGATCTTTGACCCAATAATTCTCCACCTGAAAATGTATCTTAATGAAATGAGTTCAGTGAACAAACACTAAGTATTAAGATTTTTACTGGCTAAATTTTATTTTTAAAAAAATCAGAGGAAATTTTAAGGAACATCAGTCGCCAAAGCATAAATAAATTTTGGCATGCCAATGGGAGGTAACTATTGGTTAGTTCTCTCTCTTCTATCATTAATTTGCCCATGGCTACTAGATCTTTCTGGTGTATATCAGATGTCCTGAGATCATCTTCATACTAAAACAAAGCTTTTGGGGCTCAGTGACATACACACATAACCTCAGCGCATGGGAGGCAGAGGCAGGAGAATCTGTGTGTGAAATGAAAGAAAAACATAGTGAGCTCTAGGCCAGCCTGGGCTACAGTGTGGAGACTGATTAAAAACAAACAAACAAACAAACAAACAAACACCCATCTAAAGCTGCACACACCAAAAGGTTTTCTTTCTCATCCAGCTACCGTTTCTCATGTTACCCCTTTCTAAGAGAAAATATTGCGTCATTTATTGTTTTGATTTCTTTTCCTGTCTGCCAGAGTCTTAAGCCAGAGGCCTGATACCTGGGGTTCCAACACGTCAGGCCCAGCCATTTGCCCCAAGGCAAACCAGAAAAACTAATATGAAAACAGCAGGAAAGGATTTTAACAAAATGGCCAATTGGTGAAGATTTAGATTTAAACAGAAGAAGAATTGGGGCAGTGGGAGAGAGGAGATCTCATAATAAGCAGCCTTGGTTAGACTGTGGCCTGGTTGTTCATAGTCTCAGTTCGGGCTCTGCAAGCTAGCCTCGGGGCGGGGTCAATGCAGTTTTACTGACATGGTTGCACCTGCCTGGGAGACAGTCTCATGGGGTGACCTGTCCGTCAGGCTCTGCTGTTCCTGGAGTCCAAAGTGACAGCAGGCTTAGCAGGAAGTCTGTAGTTATTCCAGATAACCTTTTCTGGGTCTGGAACATGACATTGTAAAAGCTAATATTAAGACCTCTCAGTTACTTGAATCTTTGTGCCTTTAGGATTGAGTGAGGTGAGATCATCTGTTGGGTGCCATCAGTATTTAGGCTCTCTGAGTGATCATGTACAGAATCGAGCGGGCTGCTACTCCACGGAAAAGGCGACAGAGATGCAAGCTTTTATCACGTGTTTTTAAACTTTTCACCATGGCCCTGCAAGTGAGGAACTGGTGAGGCCCACGTGAGGACTCTGCTTTGGAGCGGGTTCTAAGTACCGGCTATGGCACTGGATGCTAAGAAATCAAATGTGAGGTCGCTACCTCCAGTGTTCGGTGTTCAGTGCCCATCCTGTTGACCCAGCATCAGCATCAGCAGCATCAGCAGCATCAGCAGCATCAGCATCGTGTCGCTTCACAGACAATTCCTCCCTTCTTCTGATGGTCTTTCCGTACTAGGTTCTAAGCCCTCACACTCTCTCTCCCCCCGTTGCTTCCCCTTCGACACTTCTTTACAACTCTTGTTTTTCCCCTTCGTCTTCCAAGTTCTTACATGCTGGGGAGCCCAGTGCTCGGTCCTTACCCTCTTCTTTTTCTCCAAACCGCAGTCGCGAACTAACCAGAACTCCTCCCTGAGAACTCAAGGCTTGCCCATTCAATGGGAGACCAGCACACCCATTTAGATGTCAGGCTTAACCTTCTGTCTCCTCCCGGACCCACTTTCACACCGGGTTGGCTCCTTCCACTTTTCTCTTCCTCGTTCTAACTGGCACCATGAGTCTTGCAGTGCTCAAGTAATAATGAATGAATGAATGAACGAATGAATGAACAATGAATGAATGAATGAATAAATAAATAAAACAAAACTCCCAAAATAAAACAAAAAACACAATATCATTCTTTCTTTTTCTTATGTCCTACTATCGTTAACTGAAATCTGTCCTGCCTTGGAACAACAGTCACCGCAAAATCCCTTCCAGCAACCTTCCCCCACTGCGACCCCAATTCCATCATTGTGGATCAGAGTGGCAGGCTTCTAATCGCTTCCAGCTTCTGTTTGCCTCTGCACAAAGCCAGAGTGACCTTTTTTTAAAATCACAAATTAGATCATGTCAGTACTATCTTAAAACTCTCTGGGGGGTATCTCAGAGTAAAATTAGAATCTGACACGGCCCCATTCGAGCCCTGTCTTAGCAGCTCCCCGCCTCCATCTTTGCCATTTCCTCTCATTGCCAGTATTTTTCTCTTTTCTTGTGTATATCTGTGTGGTATGAGAGCATGTGTGTGTGTCCATGTGTGCATGTGTGTTTGTACATATATAGATGCACGTGCATGCTGAGTGCATGTTTGTACATGTGCATGTGAAGGTTGGAGGTTACTGTTAGAAACCTTCCCCCACCCATCGTCCACCATATTCTTTGAGAAACAGTGCATCAGTCAAACCCAGAGCAGCCTGAGAAGGCCGGTGGAGCTGGGGAGTTTGCTCTAGAGATCTGCCTTCCAAAGCTTAGGTTATAAATAGGCTGCCACATCTACCCAGCGTTTACATGGATTTTAGGGATCTGAACTTAGGGTCTCATGACTGCATAGCAAGCTGAAGACCCCTCCCTCAGCCCCTTATTCCACTCTTCCCTTCCTACACATTGAGGCAGCTCTAGCTACAGGCCTTTGCACTGGGGGCCTCACTGTTAGAAACTGTGGGTCTCAGTGTCTCACTCAACTCAGATTTCCCCTAAAACACTACTTTTGCAGAGGTTTTCCTAACCAGATTGTTTTAAAGCATTGTCTTGTCTGGCCCTGTCCTTCTCCTTGAATGTTTTCTCTTAACACTTCCTATCCAGGATGTATTATCTACTGTACCTACTCGAAGGTTGTGAGCCTGCACCTGATATGGAGGCTTGGAATGGAACTCGGGTCCTCTGCAAGGGCAGCAGGTGCTCTTAACCATGCAGACATTTCTCCAGCTCTGTATTTTCCAACATATAGAATGGATATGACTATGTGCATCCCTTGAAATAATGGTCTGTCCATGTGCAGATTCAGAATGATCTGTCAGAAACAAAGACTCATGAGCTAGAAAAAAAATAGCCCTAAGTCTAGGAATGGTGAAGGAGTTTCTCATGAAAGAACCTTCCCTAGCAGAAGTGAGGGCTAGGTCTCCAAATCCCTCTAAAGGGGGATTAATGAGTGTAATTAATATCTTGGATGTAATTCATGCCACTGAATTGTGAACTTAAAAATGACTATAATTGCAAATATTATGTTCATTTAAAAAATAAGGTGGAATGTAATCACCATACATTATATGTGTGTATGAAACTGAAGACAGTGATGTTCTAAAATAGAAAGTGGTGATGGAGTCATGGGCCAATGAGGATGCTGGACTAAAGTCTATCAAATTGTGCAAACAGGCAAATTGTATACTATGTGAATTATTTGTCAATAAAGATTTTATAAAATGTAAAAAAGAAAAAAAAAAAAGAACCTGGAAGGAAACAGGCAAAAATGAGGAAGCAGGTCAAAACTTGTGGCAGAACTCCATGCAATGAAACTGAAGTGTGTGCGCACACACATGCCACATACAACTCCACAATGCCATGTTCTTTTGCTATTTGTGCATACACAAAGGAATACATGTTAATGTCGTGGGGGAGGCAGGAGAAGGATCCCCTGCCATTGGTGCCCCAGAACACAGCTTCACCAGTGATGTACCACAGCTCTGGGGCCTCAGCAGCATCATTGGTGCAGATATCAAGAGCATCACCACCAGTCCTGAAAGCCGACACAGCCACAGGATGCCATCACCACTTTTAACAACTATGGTGATTTCCTAGGCATTAGATGCTCTTGAGTAGGTGGTCCTGAGGAAAAAGAGCAGAAAACCTCTCCTCGGCACATGCCATATGAAGCTAAAGGAAGTGTTGGTGCTGTTGAGGGATTCCCAAGAAATATCAGAGTGGGCACACTGAAGATGACCAGGTGTCTGGCAAGAACGGGTGTACAAGAACACTGTGGGAGTGGGCGTGCAGGGGCACTGTGGGTGTGGGTGTGCAGGGGCACTGTGGGAGTGGGTATGCAAGGGCACTGTGGGCGTGAGTGTGCAGGGGCACTGTGGGAGTGGGCATGCAGGGGCACTGTGCAGGCCGGTAGCAGAGAGGGAAGTCTTACGGCCATGTGGTAATGAGTAGGGCAATAAGAGTTTCTTTTGACTTTGGGGATGTTACATACTCTAAAATGCTATTCTCTTAGTCACTTTTCAATTGGTTTGCTGTTTCTCATTAGCCTTGCAGTTTAAATTACATTCATCCAGGGCCCCCTTCACTATGCTCTTAAATTAAGTCTTCTATCCCCTAACCAAAAATCTTCCCTCCTTTCCTGCCTGTCTGCCTCCCTCCCTCACTCCCTCCCTCCCTCCCTCCCTCCCTCCCTCCCTCTCTTCCTTCCTCTCTTCCTCCTTTCCTCCCTCCCTCTCTCCCTCCCTCCCTTCCTTCTTCTCTCTTCTTTCTTTCTGCACGTAGTATGTGTGCACATGTCTTTCAGATGCATGTGCATGTTTATACCCATGCAAGCAGAAGCCCTAAGGTTAACTTGGATGTCCTTTTTTAATCTCTCTCCACCTTATTCCCACTAGCCCAGCTAGCCATCTTGCCCCAGTGGTCCTCTGTTCTTTGCCTCTGAAGGATCTGAATTCTGGTTCTCATGCTTGTCTGACAAATGCTTTATTCACGGAGCCGTCTCCCCAGTCCAGAAAAACCTTTTAAATGATAACTATGATCAAATAGTTTTTGAAGTCTAAGGAAAGTTCAATTGAATCGTTAGGCTATTGGAATAGCTTCAGAACAGAAGAAGAAGAAATGAGATTCAACTAAAGATGGCTTTTTAACAAGACATGAATGAAAACTTCACAACATTGCTAGAATAAATGATATCATCTCTCATCCCATGAATGTGTGAGGGTAAATTTATATAAATTGTTATGTTTGTTATTAACTCATCAAAATTCCTCTGAGTGTATTATTTTCAGCTTTTATTACTGTGTGGTAAAATATAACCTCATCATTCATTATTCATACACTCCATTAGAATGCGTATAAACCACCATTTCTGTTTGCATTGCGTTTGAACTAGAGATATATATGAGACCTTTAAAATTTATCATTTTATTATTCCAAAGGCAGAAGCAAAGTCACAGGATTCATTGCCATGAGGAAAACCATCACCCTATTCTAAAACATGCTTGGTTTTCAAAATCATCTTATTTGATGGATATTCTGTGCAGAATTTGATTTTTTAACACTTCTGGGTGTCTGAGATTCTGAGGAAATTAAGTACTAAGTAACAAATCTTCAAAATAACTCTTGTGATTTCTGTATGTTCAAAATATATTCTGTAGATTTTAATTAACAGATAATCTGTCTTCTATTCCTCCTGACCCCCTGCCAAGTATAATAGAAGTAAGTGTATACAAACCTCATCAGAGTAGACAATATTTTTTGGTTAATTTATAATTTTGTAGCCATGTAAGCAAACATTGTGTATATAACCATAAATTAGATCTTGCCAAATGCCAATTAGCACCTTTGCCTTTAAGGTGAAATCGATATGTAGTCTGCAAATCTGTCTTTTGATTTAATATAATCAGTAATTTTATCAGTGCTAAAAATAATCCTGGAAACTAAGGGAAATTGCAGGCCTAGATAAATGAATTAGATGCCCTTCCACACAACTAAAAATGAATTAGTAAGGTAGGAAACATTTTTTTTTCCATTTGAGCCTTACATTATTAAGGGAATACAATAGATATCAAATAAACCTAAAACCAAATTAACTAGATGCCATGTAGGCTATGCTATCATATTAAAAACTATAGTTTGAGTAAAAAAAAACCAGGATGTCTGATTAGGATCATAAAGACACACTACTGCGGGTCAAGCAAGCAACAGCTAATCAAGGAGCATGCGTAAGTCACACCACTCTCCAAGTTCTCCTGCCCCCTCTGCACTCCTCCATGTGCTCTGTGTCTTTGGTTCATACTGTTTCCTTGGTTTGTGTTGGATGCCTACAAGATTCACTCAGCCAACATTTCATGAGTTTCTGATGTACGCCAAGTGCTGTATTCTCTGGGAATACGTGGTTGTGATGGCCTCTCAGTGCCGCAAGAGACATATTTCTTATTCTTATCACAAACAAATCCCCTCACTTAGGCTCCCATTCCGTGTCCTGTTCTCAAGAACTTCCTTCTGCTGCTTCTCTGCATTGTTGTTTTCTCCATCGCTAGTGGGTTATTTCTGCCAGTGTATAAACATTTGTAAGCATTCTAGAAAATAAAACCATACGGTATGACTCTCTTTGTTAGCTGTTCCTCTTTTCCTTTGTTGAGGAAAAAAAAAATTGTTGGCTTCTGAGAACTATTCACACAGGTATTCTCAAGCAAACCAGCCATAACCTGTACCTTAATGTTGTCTGCATTTCATTCATCACTCATCTGACAGTGTCCCAAGACTGAAAAGGAACCAGTCCTGTTAAGATCGCATGTGGCCCTGTAGAGCCACACGCACCAGACAGCTGTACATCCCTGTCTTTCTTAGCAGCGGCTTGACACAATGGATTGCTCTTTCCTCCTGGAAACTTTGTTCTCCTAGTTTTCACGGCATTGTAGGATCCTGCTCTTCTCCAACTTCATGGGAAATAGCAGTTATTCTAACGATGCAATCGGAAGAAGGCCCTTTCTCGCCTCGCTTTCTGAGGCTTTGGTACCCATCTGCTATACACCTCACCTCAACGTGTAATACTCTTTTTGTGTATGTGTGTATAAGGTCAGAGTCACTTTACCTTCTGTAACTCCTGTTGCATAGGTACTCGAAAAATTTTTAGAAGTTGTTGCCGTTAGTCAATCCCCATGAGAAATTTAATCATCACAGATGAAGTCATTGCAGAGTCTTTACTCCTGATTCTTGTCAGCACTAAAACTTGCCTTTACAGTCCCTGCGACTTTAAAGTTGTTATTCTGAGAAGACTGGCTTCACACACATTAAGTGAGCACTACAGCACTATGCTGTCCCTTCAACCCTCTTTAAATTTTCTTTTTTCTTTTATTTTTTTCTCTCTCTCTTTTTTCCCTTCCTTCCTTCTCTCTCTCCCTTCCATCCTTCTCTCTCTCTCTCTCTCTCTCTCTTTCTTTCTCTCTCTCTCTTTCTTTCTTTCTTTCTTTCTTTCTTTCTTTCTTTCTTTCTTTCTTTCTTTCTTTCTTTCTTTCTTTCTTTCCTTGCCACAATCTTTTTGGTAGATAAATGGGTAGAAGAAAACAGAAAAACAACAAAGAATGAAAATAAATGGAAAAAGCAAAAAAAAAAAAATAATGAAAAAGCGAAATGAATGAGATAAGAAAGAGCAGTCTCTTGGGGTTCCAGCTGACGAATACAGGGGTTCCACGGATAATCAATCCCTTGATAAGAGGAAATGAGTCTAAACTCCACCTGCCTCCCTAACTGTCCCCATACTCATCAACCTTTATCTTCAAAGTAAAGTTCAATGTAATTAGCAGATCAAACAAACCATTTAGCCACATGGCAAATGTAACTCTGTGTTAGGAACATGCATATATGTGTCATACGAATGTTGTACATACTTAAATAAAGCACACCTAATTCCTGACATATGGCAGGCCATGTGTTATTTTACAGTTATGTACACACACTGTTCTCAATTCCCCAAGACTGGAAGATTTCAAATGAGATCCAAGCATCACACATTTGTTTCCTCTGAAATAGTTTCATCTTCTGAGGTTGAGGCCCACCCAGGTAATATCTCAAAGTTGGTAGCTATAAAAGAAGTTAATATGTGCCCTACAAACATCACCTATTACATTAAAGGGTTAATAGCACTGTTTGTTTTTACCCTATAGCAATATGTATTCATGTGATATATATATATATATATATATATATATATATATATATATATATATATGCTATATTATAAGAATTTCATTAAATAACAGGTATTCCACTTCCTCTGGGAAATACTATCAGAAAATATCCTTGACGATGAGAAAATGAACATCCCAAATGTTGGATGCATCATTTGTCTCAAAGAGAAGGTGGATTTTGTTTGAGCCCAGTCCCAACTTTGCTTTGTAAATGTATGGAACCCTAAATAATCCAAGTCACAGTGCTCTGTCACACAGCAGGGACGGTCTTGGGGCAAAACCTTAAGGAACACAATGCAGTTAATCAGCATCTCAGCAGACACATCGTGACGGGTCAAACAAAAGCAACAGTCATAGAAATGTAATTAAAATGCACGATGGCTTACAGGGTTCTGTTCTCTCTGATGTCTAGGCTGTCAGTCTACCTGGAGTCACGGCAAGTGTCTGGAAATATGATGCCCATGTCAAGTGTGCTGTTGGACTACAGTAAATGTGGGCATTAATTTCGATAACAATTCAAAGAAGATCAACAATAAAACACACAAGGCCCATGCGTCAATCATACTTATCCCTTGTCTGAACCATCTTCTCCTTTCCCTCTGGAGTGGAGACACATGGTTCTCTTTTCTGTGCTGTGGTTGAAGAACATGATATGGAATTTTCCAAGTGCTTACAGAGTAAGAAGCAATAACACAGAGAGATCAGAGCTAGCAGCCACATTGGGCCAGGGAGTAGAACAGGAGAAAAAAAAAAAAAGACTAAGAAGAAACCTGGACACATCAGGCTTTACATGATGAATAACGATGAGCAAATACTTCAATTGCATCAGTTATGTCCTGGTCACTCTAAGTGCTTACATTTAAAACCTTGAGTACTGGAAGCTGAAAAGATGGCTCAGAGGTTAGGAGCACTGGCTGCTCTTCCAGAGGTCCAGAGTACAATTCCCAGCAACCACATGGTGGCTCACAACCATCCGTAATGAGATCTGGTGTCCTCTTCTGGCGTGCAGGCATACATGCAGGGAGAATACTGTATACATAATAAAAAAACAAATCCTAAAAAAACAAACAAACAGAAAACCTTGACTATTTAACCTTTAAAACCGCCCTGCTGGATGTGGTGGTGTACACTTAAAGCTATGGCACTTGGGGGCAGAGGCAGGAGGATCTCATTTGAGGTTTTTTTCTGAGCTGCATAGGGAGATCCTGTATCAAAACAAAACAAACAAACAACAAAACAACCCTGTGTAGTTGGTACAGTTACTATCATTCACTAATGAGCGAACTGTCTCAGGAGCATTAACAACTTTCCCTAAGGCCAGGTGTCTACTAACCCAGGTACATATTCTCTCCCTTGGCACACAAAATGAGATTTATTAATACAGTGAAGATATACTTAAACTCATAATAATAATAATTCTAAAAAGAACTGTGAAGTATTAGAATGAGAGTTAGATGGAAATCTAATAAAAACAACAACATAATAAGATCACTACATTTTTTTATACTAGGTCTTCTATGAACTACAACAGCCAGGTAGTAACCTTGTGTCTCTGGAATCGATTGTCTTAGTTCTGAGTGTATGAAGATGGATTCTACGGTACTGAAACTCACTATCATGTGTCAATCTGGCTGGATCACAGGGTACCCAGATATTTAGTTAAACATTGTTGTTAATGTGTCTATGGGGGTGGGACTTCTGGATGAGATTGACAGCTGGAGCAGGAGCTTTGGTTAAGTGTTGCTCTCAGTGGAGGTGGGGCTCCTCCAAACTATGAAAGGAAGAGAGTTCACTCTCTTTGCCTGGTTGTCTTCGAATCAATCCTTCAGAACTGGACTCAAGCTACAACTTACACCATAACCTCTTTTTTTCCCCCTCAGACCTTTGAACTCATATTGGAAGTGTTCCGTTGAGTCCCCTGCACCTCCTCCATCTTGAAGACTGAAGCTCTTAGGATTCTCACTCTGTACCCATGAGCAAAATTCTTAGAATCAATCTCATTATTTATGAACATCCCCATCTTCTATTGGTTTTGTTTCTCTAAAGAACCCAGGTGAACCCATCCAGACAACTGAAAACACGACCAGACACTTTCTCTTACACCTTCCTCCTACATGTAGAAGATGAGCTTCCATCCCTTAAGCTCCGAGGAGAAAATGGATGGAGTGGAGGTGGAGCAGAGTAGGTTGTGGCTACCAGAGAGACTATTTCTTGGGAACCTGTGTCAGTTAGTCTTTAGTCCACATTGCTGAAGAGAGTGCTTGTGCAGAGTAAAGCATCATTACCCATGACTTTAGCTCCTACTAGCAAAGAAAGAGTACTAGATCACTCAGAGTTCACGCTGAAGCAAACCAAACGGTAGTACTAAAAGAATTATCTAATTACGGGAAACACTGCAGCACCAACTTAAAGCAGCTGTCTGTGGAAACGAAAATTTATTAAGGAGCTACATTTTCCCAGGTGTCCTTTCATGATTCACAAAAATACTACTCGATTTATTCTATTACACAGTAATGAGTATATTGAGAAGAGTTGTGTAGGAGTCAAATTTTGCAAAAAATGAAAGGCAGTTAAAGTGGTTTTGAATATTGTGGTAATAACAAGGCAATGATGTCTTGTGTCATTCTAAATGCAGTTCTATTTTTAAAATGATATTAAAACTTTTTACATGTATTATTAATTTATGTGGGAGCATGTGTGTCTATGAGGAGGTCAGAGGACATTTGTAGAGGTTGGTTTTCTCCTTTACCATGTGGTCCTGAGGACTGAATTCAAGCCACCAGGCGTGATGGCCAGCATCTTGACTCACTGAGACATTGTCCCATCCCTGCCGTATTTTTTAAAATTATCTGTTAGATAATAGTTAAATAAACAAAGAGTACCTAATATAAAGCATTTGGAGCATGGAGCCTTGAGGCTGATAGCAAGATGAGTAGATGATTTATCACAGGATACGTGTGCGTGTAGGTTTTTATACAGTACCTTTGGCTCTATTACAGGATGGCATGAAGTAAAAGATAGTAATAATGTTCACAGAAACAGAATGAGGTCATACAGAAATAAGATCAGTAAAACTCAGGAAAGAAATTCTACACTGGACTTTATTACCCATTAGAAGTCAGTGCAGTTCCTTCTTTCTGAGCATGGTTAGGTCATTTCTGCATATTTGATGAGGAAACAGAATTGATTTTCATTCTGAGTAACCACATGCCATCTACCTTCCTGACAGTTCCTAAGGTGTGTGTGTGTGTGTGTGTGTGTGTGTGTGTGTGTGTGTGTGTGTGTCTCTGTGTGGGTGTGTGGGTGTGTATTTGCACACATAAGCATGAATGTATCTGTATGAATGTGGAGACTAGGGTGAAAATAATAAGGAAGTACTTGCTTTCAAGATAGTGCAAGCGTTTGACATTTGGGAGACTCAGAAGATGACTATTTGGACAGCTCAGTGGTAGCATGTGCAAGGCCCTGAGGTCCATATACAACAGGGTGGGTATTAACAACAACCACAAAAGAAGGTAAGAAGGAAGAAGAGATAAAAAGGGGAAAGGGGGTTGGAGGAATGGGAAGGGGAGAGAGAAAGAGAGATTTAAATAAGAATCAATCTGTTGTGTGACTCTGTGTGTGCTTCTCGAATTTTATATTTTGTGATCCTTGTGTGTGTGTGTGTGTGTGTGTGTGTGTGTGTGTGTGTGTGTGTAAAATGCAAATCTAGTTAAGTTGTGCATTCTCTTTACATAAAGCTGCTTGGTTGGCTGTGTTGTTTCAGCATTTGAAGATCACTGATGCTAGCTAATTAAGAAATAAACTCACCTACCCCTCCAGAGCAACACTGTACAAGGACCCATACAGTTCAGTAAAAATTAAGAAAGTTAGTTCAAGGCCAGACAAAAGTTAATGATAGAAACGAGGTTAGAAGCAGCCTGCTTTCTGGCATTCACCACATCACCCAATGTCTTCACATCCGAAGACAGTCTGCCGAAAGCCTGAGCAAATGCATGAATGGACTACAAACCTTGAGTCATAGCAGTGACATTTGTAAAAACTCAAGTGTCATGGTCAATGTCACAAAAAACTCTATTTTCCCAGATTGTCCACTGTCAAAATTTGAAAAGCATGGTATGATGAAAAAATAAAAATTGTACTCATTTTCACTGCAAGTTGGTAATTAATATTTAATGCATCTCTCCCTAGGCTTGTTCTATCATACATAAATAAGAGTGTATTGTGTGTGTGTGTGTGTGTGTGTGTGTGTGTGTGTGTGTGTGTGTGTTTTAACAGAAATGGTCTTGTGCTCTATAATGTCATCTCTTTGCTTTCACTTAACAGATACTGACATTTTCTATTAAAACTATGGGTTTATCTTAGCCTTGTATAAATATTCCAAAACTTATTTAATTAATTCTTATTGACTGACACATTTGTTTCCATTTTATCCTGCAATATTAGGTTCATCTCTCAATTTTATTGAAAAGTTATAGAATTACAATTACTGAGCCAAAGTCTATGATTTTTGAAGGACTTTTGTTAATTTTACATCCACTCCAGGAGTTTATTGGGATAGTTTTTCCTACCCTGCTCTTTTCTCTTTTCTATCTTTCCTTTTTTTGTGGGGGTAGGGGGGTTCTTGAGAGTCAACACAGGGCCTGGTCCATGCTGTCACTGAGCTACACCTGGACCCTGGTGTATCTCAATGGGGCCAGTCACTTTCTGTGCATGTGGTAAGCCTGGTTCCACTACCATCCCTTGCCAGTGGTTGCTTTTCTTTCTCAAGCCACGAACTACTAAAATCAGTTAAGTTACACATGCACTCATTTCCAAACAGATAATTCTGGAAATTACAAACATGAATGAGAGCTTTCTTCCCTGAGATAACTGTCCAAATTTGACAAGTAAGGTCAGTTAATCTGAGACATTGGCTTAAAGCATTTCCATGGACTAGCTCACTTAATCCTCACAATTTAGTACCACTACTGTGATGCTCTTCATGGCATAGAAGAAGAAACTGAGGTGCATTGTTTGAAATTACATACCTTGTAAGTTGAGATTTGAACTGTGACAGTTTGATTCTAGGGCCTACCCTCTTAACCACCAGGCTACCATTTAAAAAATACACACAAATAGTTTTAATATTATGATTAAGTTGGTGTACATGGAATAGAATATAGTATAAAGCAAAAATTCTTATATGGGAATGGAGAGATTATGAAGTGCTAATGTGGTCCCTTCCATGGTCAAGGCATTGAAGGCATAGTTATGGCCTGCTTAGACTTGGTAGGTGCCATATTCCCATGGGCTTGAGGTAAATAAGCAACTACAGAAGTATTTTAGAGGGACATAGGAAGAAACTGGGGAGCTGCACCCAGTCATTTGCATCTTAATGCAGTTCAGACTATCTGCCAATCTGGGATCATCTGAAGTGAAAGCCTCCTTGAACTGGGGCTGACATACGAATCCAGAGTAGGAGTTTCGATCTGTCCCACCTCATCCATTGCAACAAAGAACTATAGCAAGTTCATCAAACTCTATTAGCAGTACAATACAGAGTGGCTAGATGTGGCCAAGTGACCAGATGTGTTTCTATAGTATCTCGGATGGGCCTTGAATCAGGGTAGCCATTTAGTTTAGACGGAGAAGTGGTATCTTCAGTGGAAGTCATAGCAAGAGGCATTGTGTAAATGTAGAATGAGGATGCTATTTGCCAGATGGTGATGGCTGTAAGAAAGTCTATTGGATCAAAGATTCTGGCATGGATGTGGAATATAGTGATAGGAAAGAATGAACAGGAGGCAGTGAAGGTTGGGTATAAATCATCAAATCTCATACTGGGTCATGAAATTTTATTTTAAGTTCTGGGAAATAATAAAAGTGGAATTATATGGCATAGCAATAAAAATCCTCATAAATGAATCCAGAAATGTCTGTGTACATTCTCAGCATGTAACTTTGCTATCAACACATACCATAATTTCATCTGTCTATTCTCTAAATATGATGTGTCATTTATACACCCTGTGCTTATCTGGCTGAATGGTAGCTTACAACTCCTTTACCAAATCTCATTTATCCTAAAAGCCCCAATGTAAGTGATTCTTCCATTGAAATTCTTACCCCAAATCAGAAATTTCTTCTTTTTCTGTTTCTATAGCTTATTTATTCTTGCCCTACTTAATTTGTTTATGTGGAGATATTTTCCCTGGACACAACAACTTACTTATGCATCCATCTTTCAAGAAAAGACAAAAGTTCTCTTAGTTTGTTTTAATATGTTATTGTTAAGAAAATCAAACTTAATGGAATTGAAAGTTTTATTGAAAACTAAAACCTTGCCTTTACAACCTGCCTGCATAGCTGTGTATGATTACATTGGACACTTCCGACACTCGCAGGCACAGTTAATGTCCTCTTATAAAAGGGACAGGCCCCAGAGGGGATGATGCCTCTTCCTTTCTCTCTGAACACTGATACATAGTGGTGTGGTTGTTACTCTGTAACTGTAAAGGGGCAGCACAAAAGCAGAAGGCTTGTGGCAAAGATGGCATCATGAGAGAATGGGACGTGGTTAAGAACTGGATCTAGTCAGGGTTGCTTAGCCACAGTGTTCTTACATGTGAAAAATTAAACTTCATTGCATGGCCTCTGTTACTTATTTTCTGTCTCTTCTTATGGAGTATTTTTCTAATGGATATGACCTTCTTGCCCATTTTACACATTGTTCTTAAGTATAGTCACCGTGCTGTATAATAGATCTCTCAAACTATTTCTTCTATCTAGGTAGAGCTGTATTCTTCGACCAACATTGCCCCTCCCTAGTCAATAGACTTACACATCATTAACACTAGATAAATACATTTTTATTCAATATGTTTTTGATTCCTTTGTGGGAAGTTTCAGGTAGCGTCATCTTTTTACTCAAGCCTTCTGCACAAATCAACAGTAAATGTCAAGAGGATGGGACGTAATTTCATTCATTATTACAACCAATTCATCTAACAGTGATAGGTAAAAGGTGAACACAGTAACTAAGTGAATTATTCCACATTTCATTTTCTCTGAAGACATTCAATAAAATCTTCTAAATGACTTGAACATTTTCATTGTCGATATTTTACCTAATCTTGGACAACGCTGAATTCTGAATGTTACTGGGTTAGTTTTCACCATACGTAGATAAGCTTTGGAAATGGAAGACACATCTGTGATCTGTTTTTGTAAGATAGTACACAAAGAAAAGATAAACAGTCATGGACAGTCAGATAAATACAGCTGTAATTTTCCAATGATGTCATTGTCGTCTTTTACTCTTTATTTTTGTAAATTTGATTTTCTCTATAAATTTATATAGGTAATGCTTGTCTACCATGCAGACCCACCCTGAAGTTATTTTTAGTAGCTGTATCCCAATTAAAAACCTCTTTAAAAGTTAGTTAGCAATCGTGGTGATTGGATGAGATGACTCAAACTCCATTTAGTTCTAAGAGTTTGGTCTGCAGGAGACATTTATTAAATGTCTGCTCTGGTGGAACTGCCTGATAAATTTCTAACATTAAATGTAATATCAATACCATTTAGTTGTTCAGAATGTAAACATCGGGAGATGGAGAGATGGTTCAGAGGTTAAGAGCACTTGTTGTTCTTGCAGAGACCCTGGTTGAGTTCCCAACACCCACATGGTGGCTCACAACCATCTGTAACTCCAGATCTAGGGGATCTGTTGCCTCCTCCTTACTTCAGTGGGCTAGGCATGCATATTGTGCCCATACACACATGCAGGCAAAACACTCACACAAATAAAATAAACAAGTCTTTAAAAAATTAAACATTACTTTCAGAGAAATCTTTTCTCTTAATTTCTATGTACATGCCAAAATGAACGGCAAATGATTATCATACATAAACGTTTTATAGAATGACCATTTAACTTTTAAACAATTACTTTAGAATCAATTCTAAAATGCCATTTTCTCCAACATTGAATTAAGGAAATCACTGTTTTTATGTATAATAAATAGGAAATTTTTACCAAAAACTTAGGTTGCCTAGAAACACCCACTGATAAAGTATTTCTCTGATAAATGTACTAGGAACACAGATAGCTTTGAAAGGAGAGTGAGAACACCATGATGAGAAGTGTACCTAGCATCTAAAGGATAATGGGACTCTCTGTGCCATGAATATTTCTTTTCTCTTAAGAAAATAGCATAATTATGTGTCTGTCTTTCACAGAAAGACAAAGGATATCAAGCAGTTATTTCTAAGATATCATAGGTAAGAAAAATCAAACCTAACTGAATGCATTGTGGCAATCTCCTAACTGCACACCTTGTCAGTGTTTACCAGGATTTGATTTAGCTGATTCTAATACCAAAGGTTAACACATTAACAAATGTGCAGAGAGGCATCTAACATAGTCAGTGTACACCCAGGTGTCATTGTAGTTTCGCAACGACAAGGAAGACAGTGGGATGTAGATACAGCATAATAAAACCTCCCATCAATAAAAATACAAGACAAAAGAGCATCTTCAACATCAGCATCAGATGCTCACATTTGACGGCCTCACTATAGTTTCTCAACCAACTGACAAGGAAAGACACTATTCTGAAATAATAATTTCATGGGACATTATCATCCACTGACAGATGCCTACAAAATATGACACTTTTCAATTCTGCTTTGTGTTGATTTTATGTGAGAAGTTCAATAAACATGTTCCCAAATCTGAGACTCCCCATACAGGTTTAAAAATCAAAACTAAAATGGGTAATATTTATAGTCTGCTGATCAAGTAAGTCAAAGTATGCACTTGTAATGTATTTTTGTTCAGCTTTCAAGCGTTATCAAAAGTCAATGCTATAGCAATTAAATAAATGTTTTTAATGAATACCACCTTGGGTATAGATTGACTTCCAGGTATAGTACAAAAGGTGTCTTGGGCAATTCTGTTCCTAAATCACTTTCATCACATTTTTCCAGACACTCAAAGCAAATTTAGGTCAGAGTTGATATTTATGTTATTATTAACACAATTTTTAAGCTCTTTGCATGTACTAGGTCACTTAAATTAGTCTCTTACTATGTTCTCTCTTTGGTGACATGCTCAAGGTCACAAATGTAAGCAGTGAACACAAGAGGTAACCTAAAATATTCTCTGACGTCATGTACAGAACTCATGACTCCAAATAACCCAAAACTTCAAGAGTTTTATTTAACATTGATTGATATTTGTAAGATTGTATTTATTTAAGATGCTACATCAGTGTCCAGCTTTCTGCACGTTAGTCAGGAACCCCTTAGCAGTTGTATTGTTCAATGGGTGTTGTTAATGTGACCTATGTCTTTCTACTGTGTTCTAAGACAGTTACATTTTTGATTTCTCTCCACCAGCTAACCTTTATTGGTCAATTTTCTTCTGTTCTTCTCCCCACTTAGGGAAGCCACAAAATCTCAGAGGTGTTAAATGAGAAGGCAGCACACAGTAATGTAAAAAATACTGTTCTAAAACCCTGTATAATGGCACAAGAGACACCAACTGTAGAATGGAGGAAAGACACAATTCAATAATTGTGAGATGGTAATGGGCACCCGTGCTACACTCCAAAAGACCCGCTTCTGAGACACACAAGTGCGCAATGTTCCAGTCCACAGGAGCTTTCGTGAAGCATTAACACTGATTTACTATCCCATGTGGACCACTTATAAAAGTGCTTTAGAGAAGCGAAAAAGAAAAATCTACATGCCTACTCCCTTTATTCCCCCAAGGAATACATTTATTTTTCAGCCATGTGATCACCTCTAATAATATTGCAGCACTTTTACAAAGGATGGATATAATTTCCCTACCCCACATCTCCCATCTGAGAGACTGCCATAACAATTAACTATTAATGACAAGAAGCAAATAAGCTTTCTTTCCTCGCACTGAACTCAGCTGGTCACTTGAGAAGGAGATCGATATGTGGATGTGTCAAGAGGATGTCATTTTAGGCTTAAGAGAACCATGTTCTTCAGAAATGTCTTCTAAGCATGGAATAAAATTAGTGCATGACTTTTACATTATTATTGCTAATATATTTTCATTTTTTACCAGTCATAGACTCATTAAAATCTTCATGGGATAGAATGAACAACGGGAAATTGTACCTTCTGCTTTCTGGAACCATGAAATCAACCCTGAGTTTAACTGCTTGGTAATTTAGCTAGCAGTGTGTGAGTGAGTGTGCATACGTGTGTGTGTGTGTGTGTGTGTGTGTGTGTGTGTGTGTGTTAGTTGTCTGTGTTCATGGGGATGTGTACATTTGTCTATGTAGATGCTCATGCATGTGAGCGTCAGAGGTTGACCTCCAATATCCACTTTAGTTTTTGAAACAGGCTCTTTCACCATATCTGAGGATCATTGGTTTGCCTAGGCTGGCAAAATAAGCCTGTCTGTGTCCCCCAGTGCTAGGATTAAAGGTATACACTACAGTACCTGGCTTTTGCATGGGTCTTGGATAGCCTTAAGATCTTATGATTATGCCAGTGGGTACTTTAACAGCTAACCATTTCTCCAGTCTCTTAATTTAGCTACTCTTTTTCTTCCCTAAATCAGTATATGGGTATAAAATGGCAAGTTTTAGAATCTGAGAGAAAGAATTTTAGTACATTCTTTGCTACAATGTGCTATAATTTGGATGTGTCAAACTCAAGGTTGGAAACCGTGGCAGGCTCCAAGATCTCTTTTGGCACAGAGTATGCCTTAATTTTTAAAATAGATGCAGCATCAACTAAGCCTTTTATTTTTCTCAAAGCCCGTAAATTCATCTCACAGTTGCATGTATACATATACTGCATTCTGATCCTTCTCATCCCATCTCCTATCAGCTTTTCTCCCTTGTCCACCCCTTCTTTTCTACTAATCTGTTTCTCAAATTCTCTGTTTGTTTGTGACCCACTCTCTTTGACTAGGGCTGTCTGTGTGACCACAGGATTGGAACTGTCCATTGGAGCTTGGTGGGATCACCAGTGGGCATACAACTGAAGACTGCAGCTGTCTGTCTCCCAGTGACTGTCATTAACCAATAGTTCAGCAATAAGGATGGAGCACCCTGAATCCCTCCATCATCCATGACTAAGTGTTGACAAGGTCTATCTTGTAAGTAACTGGAGATGCTGAGATTTCATGATTGCAACTATTATTATATTGTGTCTAGAGATTTCATGTGTTTTCTCTGTCTTCCAGACCTTACCCCCCCCCCCCAATCGCCTTCTTCTGAAATGTTCTCTGATCCTTAGAGGGGGGAATATAAATCTCTTGCTTATGGCTACACCCTCAGTTGTCACTTAATCTCAGCATCTTAGGCTGCGACCAGCATATCCACCACTGTTCATTGCAAAATGGGGCTTCTCTGATTAGAGTTGAGAGTGGTATTTGTGTAGATATACAAACACGGGTATTTAGAAGGCAGTTTGACAATGTGTTTACTTAGCTAACCATCAATATTATCTTCTCCTCATGGCTGCCCTAGACATGGGTTTTTGAGTGGATTTACAGTACCAGGCACATGTTACCTCATGTAGCCTAAGATGCTGAGAGCAGTTAGTTAGCCCCCGAAACGGTCATGCCACGGTTGCGCATGTGGGTACATCTTGTTTGTCAGGTTGATATTGTGGTTCCTAAAGTTCACAGCTGGGTAAAGCCATTGATATCTTTTCTTCTCCAGCATCCTACACAGCACCTTCTGACAGGCTGAGGCTACTCAGCAGGGAGGAGATTTCCAGCTCAGTTCTGTAGCACAAATCTTAAAAGGTCTTTTAATAAAAACAAGCTCACAGCCAGGTATTGGGGTGAATGCTGGAAGATCAAAGAAGCAGAACAAGCCACAGCCACCTCACCTTGCCAGTTCCTCAGCTGATCCTGTTTCCTCAGACTGGAAGCCTCTGAGTCCTCAGCTGAATGGGTCTCAGCTGAACGGTTGCTCAAAAGCCTAAAAGCTTAACCAGCTCTAGTTCCTGGTCTTCACACCTTATATACCTTTCGGCTTCCTGCCATCACTTCCTGGGATTAAAGGCATGTGTCACCATGCTTGGCTGTTTCCAGTGTGGCTTTAAACTCACAGAGATCCAGATGGATAGAGATCTATCCTTTGGAATCCTTTTGGATCCTCTGGAATGCTAGGATTAAAGGCATGTGTGCCACCATTTTCTGGCCTCTCCATCTAGTGGGCTGTTCTGTTCTCTGGCCCAGATAAGCTTATTAGTGTTCACAATATATTGGGGAACACAATATCACCACACAGTTCCAGACAGATTTCTCAACATATTGCAACCAAAGTGTGTGGTATCCTTAGCAACAGCATCTCATCATCTGGTTCCGGTAGGCAACCAAGTGGAAAGGCAAGCATCTGTATTATTTGGGGGTGGGGGAGGCAGTTTCTGGAATCTTCCTGATAAACAAGATCTATGGAGGTATCCCATACACAACACTGGGAGTTTTGTTTAGTATCTCACTGCTACTAGGGACGGCATTATCCAGCCATGCAAGGAATCTCCCTTCAAACTCGGGTGCATTTTTTTTTATTGTTGTAGCACAGTAGGTTTCCATGTGGGCTTTTTATTCTCCACTTGTTAGTTTAATCCTCCTTTCCTTGGTACCTCATCTCCTCAGCCACTCATGGTTTAACCCTGTCAGCCATCAATCTCTCCCCTTTCTACTCTCATTTCACCTGTGCCCTACTATCTATACTCTATGAAGGCCTCTCCTCCTGTGCCCTATTATCTATACCTTATTAAGATCCCCCAACTCCTGTGCCCTACTATCTATACCTTATTAGGATCCCCCAACTCCTGTGCCCTACTATCTGTATCCTATTAAGCCCCCCTCCACTCCTGTGCCCTACTATCTATACCCTACTAAGGCCCCTCCTCCTGTCCTGACTCCTAATTCCCCAACTTCTACAGGTGCTCCAAATTAAACATAGAAAAATCAAGATTCATAGCTAGAACCTTTACACAAAACAGAACATGTGGACTCCGTAAAAGATGATCTCAATAGCGCCCTATCTGACCTCTGGATGAGTGGACATCTCTGCTCATTTCAAGCTAGATTGTGGTGGTATTGTTTTCCCCAAAATATTGTGTACCCTAATAAACTTATCTGGGGTCAGAGAACAGAAAAGCCACTAGATACTTAGGATAGGCAGTGGTAGCACATGCCTTTAATCCTAGCACTCCAGAGGCAGAAATCCTTCTGTTCAAGGATACAGCCAAGCATGGTGACTCACACCTTTAATCCCAGAAAGCGAGCCTTTAATCCCAGGGAGTGATGGTAGAAAGGAAAGATATATAAGTCGTGAAGACCAGAAACTAGAAGCATTTGGCTGGTTAAGCATTTGGTTGGTTAAGCTTTAAGGTTTTGAGCAGTGCAGTTCAGCTGAGAGCCATTCGGGTATGAGGACACAGAGGCTTCCCGTCTGAGGAAACAAAATCAGCTGAGAAGTTGGCCAGGTGAGGTTAGCTGTGGCTTGTTCCGTCTCTCTGATCTTCCAGTGTTCACCCCAATAACTGGTCTCAGGTTTGATTTTATTAATAAGACCTGTTAAGATTCATGCTACACTAGATGTTTTGCTTTTTTGACAAAAATAGATGGACATCTGTTTGAAATTTCTCTATCAAAATACTCTGTGGGGGGACTAGAGAGATGGTGCAGTGGTTAAGGGTGCTTACCGTTCTTGTATAGAACCCAGGTTCAATTCCCGGCACTGACAGCTGGAGGAATACAATTGTCTGTAACTCCAGTTCCAGGGTTTCAATGCTCCCTGGTCTCTTAGGGCACCTGCACTCATATGGTGCATGTGCAGGGACACATATATACACATAAGTAAAAATAAACACATCTATAAAAATACTTACCCTTTTTGAATAATTCATCAAATTAAAAAAAACTCATTGGTATTGTGTTTTGTTTTTTAATATGAGGTTAAGATTTTTATTTTCAGGTATCACAGAGCAACAGAATTCTGCTTTAAAGAAATAGCAAACCCGACAAGATACACCAAACAATGGCTTTCACACATTGGACAGCAGGCCTCACAAGACAGCAACTCTTGAAAAGAGGGGGAAAATGGGGTGAATCCTTCCAGCACCTTCCTCAGCTCTGGCTTGTGAGGGGAAAGCCTCCCCCAATCTCCGGCAACGTCCTAGAGTCAGAAGTCAGGGAAGCTATGAGATTAGAATTCAAAGGGCAGGAGAGCAAGGAGCTGTGGAGAGAACACACAGCAAGTGGAAGGGAGGGTGCCGCACACACACAGAGACACACACAGAGACACAGAGACATAGAGACACACACACACACAGACACACACACACACACACAGACACACACAGACACACAGGCACACACACACACAGACACACAGACCCACAGGCACACACAGACACACAGGCACACACAGACACAGACATACGCAGACACAAAGGCACACACAGACACACAGGCGCACACACACACACAGGCACACACAGGCACACACAGACACACATACACACAGACACACACACACAGACACACAGACACACAGGCACACACAGACACACAGGCACATACAGACACACAGGCGCACACACACAGAGAGACACAAAGATGCACACACAGAGAGACACACAGATAGACACACATACATGAGACAGAGAGAGACACACACACAGAGACACACACACACATGAGAGACACAGAGAGACAGAGAGACACACTGAAGATAGACACACATACATGAGAGACACAAAGAGAGAGACAGAGAGAGAAAGACACAGAGACACACACAGAGAAATAGACACACATACATGAGACAGGGGCAGAGAGATATAGACACACACACTTGAGAGAGATGGGGAGACAGAGGAGGGGGTATTCAGAACAGTGTGATAATGAGAGAAGTGTTCCTGAAGCAGGCTAAAACTTCTAAAGAGAGAGGGGGTTTCATAACTTCTAAGGGAAAAACAGAACAGTTTTCAGAGCTCTGATAACTCTAGGAATAGTAATTAATCCTACTAATTAGTGTCAGAACCCTGTGTACCCAGGATATTGAATGTGTCACTTGGAACAACATTTTTTTCAGTAGCTGGGCAAAATCACCTCTAAAGAGATGTCTGTGATTTTTTTTTTCTATAATAAATTTTCTAGCAAATACCTTAAAACTTATGGGCCAAGAAGCAAAGTTGAATATGTTTATGGTAGTTATAATGACAAAAAAAATCCTCATTAAGGTGACTGGACTGGGCCATTCCATATTGTGTCAATGCTGTGTGCTAACATATGGTCTCTGGTGGAATGGAAGAGTCTTGGAGTTGAAGAGCAAGGACCCAGACTTATCTCTGTGGCTCACAGGGTTTGAACGGTAGCCTCAGAGCTTTCAAAAAAATCAGAGAGCTGGTCTTAGCCCCTTGGCTCTGGTTTGACAGCCTTCGTCTATAATTGACTACCGCTCTGGTTCCACCAACAAAGCGTAATGAGAATCTGAAAGAAAGAAATTGCCTTTAAATCACCTAGCTACATGAAGAATAAAAATTAACCAAAACCAAATATGGTAAACTTCTCAATGTTTGAAATCCAATAAAATTTGTAAGGTCTGCAAAGAATCGGGAAACTACTATTTATTATATAAGTGGAAAGAGATGGTTAAAAAAAAAAGACTCAGAAATGACACAGATGATTAAATTAATAGACAAGGAAGGGTGTTGAGAGAATCATCACACTTATATTTGCTATGTCCAGGATAAAGGAAATGAAAGCAAGAACATTGTAAAGAGAGATAGAAGATATTTAAAATGACTCAACTATTGCTTCTTCAGGTAAAAATAACGGTGCCCAGGATGAAAAATAGTTGACGAGGTTAACAGTAGATTTACAGTGAGGAGTAATATTTAAGAAGTGACAGAAAAGATCCAAAATGAAGCACACAGAGGAAAAAGGATGGCTTAGCAAAGGATGAACAGGGGGGCCGCAGTTACCTGTAGAATCACTTCAGATAGCAGAATAACTTGGGGTGTAGAAGGTACAAAAATGTTTTTAAGAAATAGTGGGTCAAAAACTGCCAGATTTACAGCTGGAGAATACTTGCTTAGCATGCACAAATCCCTACGTTCCATCTCACAACCACATAAACCAGGCTTGGGGAGCACCTGAAATTATAGCCCTGGGAAGGTAGAGGTGGGAAAATCATAAGTTGAGGGTTAGCCTCTGCTACATGGTGGATTCAAGGCCAGCCTGGGATACTCAAGGCGCTGTCTCAAAAAAAAGTATTAAAAACCTTACTATATATTTAAGAAATTCAATGCAACCAGCTTCTAGAAGAAATATGAAGAAAACTACTGTGTAGAATTTAATGTACAAAAATGTCAGGACTCAAGACTTAGAATCCAGCTCTCCATTACCCTGAAGAGTACACATATGAAACTTCTTGAGGTTGGGCATCATGAATATTGAGACTTTAAAGAGAATTTAGAATTTCTAGTAGCTGAAACCTGTTAAATGTTCAGGTTTAGTTCTGACTGAAATTTGCTTGAAAAATGGGTATTTGGCTCTTTAGAACTCGCCACAGCTGTCCTTGTCTGCACAACATCCAGCTAATCAACATTTGAGCATGGATGGGGGAGGGGCACAGAAACCTCTACCTGTCAAGGAGGAGCTATTAACAGGCTGGTAGGGTAGGAAGAGTCAAATATACACATACATACATACATACATACATACATACATACATACATACACACACAATTAAAAAAGAGAGAGAGAGACTATGAATTTGAAAGAGCAAAAGCAGGGTTTGGACAGAGGAACGTGAACAGGGAAATGGAAATAATGCAATTGTAATCACACAAATTTTTAAAATATTTTTTTTAGAAGGTGGTAGGTGGGAGAGATGGCTTGGTTGGTAAAGGTACTTACTGCCAAGCCTGCTGACCTCGGTATACTATCCCACAGAGTGGAAGGAGAGAACCAACTTCTGCAAGGTGCCCTCTGACTTTCATAGGCATGCATGGTACACTCAGGCAGATGTACACACTCACAGACACATTAGAGAAAGAAATGTAAAGAAGCAGGAAAAGTAAGGCAGAGAATGATAGAGGAAGACGACACCCAATTTCCTTCTCTAGCATCTGCATGCACACATTTGAGGATGCATGCAGCACATACACACACACACACACACACACACACACACACACTCAAAAAGAAAAAAAAACCTCACCCATTCGTTAATCTATCAACATGTGTTCGAAATATCAGCAAAAGTGCATAAGCTCTGCCTTCAAGCCGTGAATAATGTGGCTATCTTCTATGTGTTATCGCTGAAGCAATTTTATAACTGTTTGACAGATGCATACATAGATTTTAGCTGGTTCTTCCCTGTTTCTTTATCACATTGCATTGAATGTGAAGTTACGACTCATTTAGAAGGATGCTCTTTCCTGAATTATCTCTATCTTTTTAGTGTGTGAAATCCTCCTCTCCAGGAAGACTGGGTGGGTGGTATTGCCTGTGGTAAAAATAGTTTTCCACTTAGTCACTTCTTTAAGTCACCATTCTTTATCCCTAGAACAAATGTTTCCTAAAGTATCTTATCTAGAATTTCATTACAAATGATAAAACTCACTGTCCTGCAGTGGCAGACAAATATTTACAAACAGATAAGAAATGAATAATGCAACCCAAGAAATGACCTTTACTAAAGTGTCTATGCAAATAAGAAAACGAATGAACATTTCTGGAGAAAAATGAACTTTTAAATAAGTCTATGACTATAGTAATAGTCACCACCAGAAAGCAATAGATAATAAAGCATGGAATAGTTCTGTCTTGAAGCCAAGTACTGGTCTGAGGACAGAATAGTACATTGAGTATATAATAGGATCCATTAAATTGAAGAAAGAGATCAGAAATGTTATTTATGCCTATTCTCATTAGGATTTTTTGAATTTTCTTTTTGGGTAAATTTTATATCTGTTTAAAATACTAATATGTTATTGTTATTTGTTATATAAAACAATGTATCTTGGTCACTATTCTGTTGCTGTAAATAAACACCACAACCAAGGAAACTCTTAGGAAAGGAAACAGTGAATTGTAGGCTTGTGTACAGTTTCAGAAGTTCAGTCCATTAGGTTCATGGGGCAGCATGGGGGGCAAGAAAGCACGCACAGGAGCAAAATTAGAAACATAGATCATACTTCCAACTACAATGATAGAGAATACACATTACTAATTCCAAAAATGGAGGAAAGGAACCACAATGAGGAACCACCAAAGCCAGGCTGACTCCAAGTTCTGGATCCCCATGTTTGATGTGAAAGCAATCTTCAGAACTCCAACCCTCCAACACCCCCCCCCCCCCCCCCCCCCCCCGCTTTGTTGACTGCAACACATTTCCTTCTCTTGGGCTGGTCCCACACCCTGTCTGCAGCTCTTCTTGATAGGTACTGCATGACTCTGGCATCTCCAAAATCTTGGGGTCTCCAATACAATCCAGGCTTCACTTTCACAGCTTCACACAATAGCCTCTCTTGACCTCCATGCAGGGACACCCCTAACACATGCTTGACCTCAGTGGCTTTCCTTAATCATGGAGGGAGATTCCACATGCCCTTTCTCATATCCTTGATTCTAAAGACATGACCATGTGACCAAAGTTGCCAAGTTGTGTTGCTCAATGGGGCTAGGCCTTGACCCTTGCTTTGATTACATTAGCCTCAGCTTTCTATTGTTGACATACATATATGTTATATACTACTTTAAAAAATTCTTGGGGTTGGGGATTTAGCTCAGTGGTAGAGCGCTTGCCTAGCAAGCACAAGGTCCTGGGTTCAGTCCTCAGCTCTGAAAAAAAAAAATCTGACTATATGACCTGAAACTTTGAAATTATAAGAGTAATTTCTATTTCTAATAATGCTTAGCAACTGATGAAATCACATGCAGTAATGCACGCTTGTTATCTCAGCACTTGGGAGGTTATCCTCACCTACTACTTGGTTATTTTGGAGCTGGTCTGGGCCTATCATCTCCACTCGCCTTTAATATAATTTTTCATTTCCATAGTTGTGGCTCGAGTTTTACAAACTCAATAATAAAATTGATCCAGATTTTTTAAAAACAAGGATTATAGATAATTCTTTTATTAACGTCAATTTCTTGATTTATTTTTGTGCTTTATAGTACTCATAGATAAGTAGCTATTAATGACCACAGTCTATTCACACCTTATCTCACCAAAACAGGGTTATAGTAGGCCTTCAAATTATTTGTGTTGCAGTGTGGGTGAGTGAACAAAATAAATAGACTGCTGGATTGCTTTTTACTTCAAAGATAGCAGAAGGAGAAACTGAGGCTATTCAAAATTCCATTCAGTGGCAGCCCATATTAATGTATTTGTGCATCTTGTCAGCATTTATAATATGTACTTGTCCTTAAATTTAAATTTTATTTAAAGGCTCAAGGGCTATGAAAATGTCAGCATTTATAATATGTACCTGTCCTTACTTTTAAACTTTGTTTAAATATTCCACCAGTGCGATTTTCCAGAATTTAGTGGTGGTTCTTTGCTGATGAAAAGAAAATGCTGTATTCTCGTTTTCCTGATTCAACATTAGACTGTTTGGGAGCAAAGAGTCGTTGTGCCGTGTCTACAAGTTACTAGCAAACAGCTCCTGATTTTAAATACAGTTTTTAGGTTGGCATTTACAACTCACACCAGGACGAAGTACTTGTTTAAGAAAGGCCCCCACGCCCTGTCCCATGTTTCTGGCTTTTGGAATGATCAGCCCCGTTTAGGCTGGGACTTCTGTAGCCCAGCAGCCTCCTGCCCCTCTCTGAAAGTCTAGAAATAAGCGACGGGCTGGGGAGGGGCAGGGTTATGTTGAGATGGTGAAGATGCCCGCAGGAGGGGGGCAGCCCTGGCCAGATGACCAGCTACCGGCTCCCGAGCAACCAAACATGGCGCAGGGCTTTTATGGTCGGCCGTGGAAAACAAAAACCAAGAAACACACACAACAACAACAACAAAAAAACCCGGAAGTAACCAGAAGGCCCAGGGTCCCCGCATGGGAAAAGAACACTTTAAACACTTCCGGTTTGCCTCTAGCAACCAAACATGGCCCAGGGCTTTGATGGTCGGCCATGGAAAACAAAAACCAAGAAACAAACACAACAACAACAACAACAACAAAACGGAAGTAACCTGAATGCCCAGGGTGAAAACAACACTTTAAACACTTCCGGTTTGCCTCTAGGAGGCTCAGCGCTTAACCCGAAGTGCCTCTTGCTAGCCAGGGTGGGGAGATGGAACTTTCGGAAGTCAGTTCCGGTCCATGTGAAATCATTTCCGGTCCACATGCCGGAAGCGCACGCGCTGCCTCGAGGTTTGCTGCCGGCCGGTGAGCAGCTGCCCGGAGGAACGATTTGGGACGGTTGAGGAGGAGTGCGGAGGAGCAGAGGGGCGTGTGGAGGACTAGGGAGGACCGGCGGAGGACCAGGGAGGACTGCAGAAGCCTGCCGGGACCTGTGGAGGCGCCAATAGGGCCGCGGAAGCCTGCCGACGCCCGCCGAGGCCCGAGGCAGCGGTTGGAGGCCGGCGGCGAGTGTGTGTTTGTGTGTGTGTGAGCACACGAAGGCGCCAGGGCCCCGCGTGCAGACTGACCCTACCCACTAGGGGACACACTCCCTGAGGCGTCGCCCTCCCTGCTGCAGCAGCGCACAGACCCCAGCGGAAGCCCTCCCCAGTCCCGCCCACGATCCCCAGGACAGACCGGTCGGGCCCAGGCCTCGCACAGCCCAGCCTCCTAGAGCCGAGATGAGTGAAAACCACGCCGATGACGAGCTTCCTCCCGAACTCGAGAACCAGTTCATCCTGCGCCTGCCCCCGGAACAGGCTGCCAGGGTCAGGCAGATCATCCGTTCTGGAAATGCCGCCATGAGAGAGAGACTAAAGATTGACCTGTCTCCGGATGCACGGCACGCCGTCCTTCAGGTGGATGACGTTTCTCTGTCCGCCAGGGTCGTTGATTTGCCTTGTGTCATTGGAAGCCTGAAAACTCACGACAGGAAAACCTTTTATAAAACGGCCGATATTTCCCAGATGCTTGTGTGCAGTGCCGAGGGCCATCCCCGCTCTTCTCCAGAAGAACCAGCCCCTGCCGCCGGGGCTACGGCCCTGGGACACCAAGGGGAGACAGGGAACAAATATGTTTGGAAGCATGGCATTGCCCCACCACTGAAGAATGTCAGAAAGAAACGGTTTCGGAAACCGACAAGAAAGCTCCCGGATGTGAAGCAAAGTGAAGGCAGCTGTGGTGGCTACGTTGACTCGAAAGATGTGGAAAAGGAAGTGAAGAGACTGCTGCGTTCAGATGCTGAAGCCATCAGCAGCCGATGGGAAATCACTGTTGATGACGACACCAAGGCAGTCCAAAGTCCAGCCTGTATTCCGGGGCTTCCGGTACCCACCGAAATAAGTGGGCATAGCTCATCAGAATGTGCTGTGCCTCAGAACACATTCCGTGATTCTAGCGGTCAGGATGACGATCAAGAGAAGGATGAGAATAAGGATGAGGATGAAGAGGAAGAGGAGGATGAAGAAGAGGAGGAGAAGGAAGATGATTCTGAAGAAGATTTGGAAAGGGAGCTACAAACCAAGTTTATTGAGTTTAGCTTGTGCGAAGCTAAGGAAGGTCGTAGTTCAATAATTTTGGGAATTCAGAAGCTGATTCACTACAAGGAGAAAAAGCTCCAGAAGATTCAGGGCAAAGCACAAAGACAGAAAGATCTCCTTGGAAAATTGGAAAACCTGACCCTCAAGAGTCATTTCCAGTCTGAGCTAGAACAGCTCAAGTTGCAGGAGAAACAGAAGTATGAGCAGATCATTTTCCTACAGGAGCAACTGAAATATTTTGTGAAGAAGTAAGAAGACTGACTCCATCATCCAGACTGAAGACTTGGTGAAACTGTACACTTCCCTCTAGTTACCGTATCTTGAATTAACAGTTTTTTTCCTTTGAACATTTTGCTAATTGTAATGTTTCAAGAACATAGTCATGTAGAAAAGGACAGTATAAAAATGTGATAAAAGGTTCCAGTTGATTGTGGAGCTTGGCTTCTCTTGGTTGAGAACTCCATGTATTGCTTCTCTGTTATAATTCTATCAGATCATTTAGTTGTGCTTAACAAAGGGAGACAGTCTAGCTTATAAGACCCTACAGCTAGTTTGCATTTGTCTAAACTGTTCAAATATTTGCTACAATGTAGAAAAAAAATTTCTAGGTGTGGTGGCCCATACCTGTAATCTCAGCACTTGAGAAGTTGAGGCAGAATAATAAGTTCAAAGTCAGCCTGGGCTACATAGCAGCTTCCAGGACAAACTGGTTTACATAGACCTGTCTCAACACAGAACCAATACTAGATTCTGTTGAGATGAAGACTGCTTTCGTGCTCAGGGATTTTTGTTTGTTTGTTTGTTTTGTGAGTAACTGAATTTTGTACTAATGTTGGCAGGTATTATCCTTATTCTAAGTTTCTCTATTCTAACCTCACTAGAAAAGATGAGGAAAAGCCAGATGCCTGTAATGCTATGAAGACTTCCTTAACAATCCTGGGCTTGTTGGCAGTGTTGTTTTAAAGCTTAGTCTGTATTCTTTAAGCAAAAAATAAAACTTTTCGAATGGAAATAAAAGAATCGCTAGACTGCTCTGTTGTATTGTTTTTGTACATAGGCTCATAGGCTGAGAAAACAGTGACTCCAAAGAAAATGCCAGTTCAAAATGCTTATTTCAAGAAACAGCAGACAATGTTTCATACAGTACTATGTCTCTAAGAAAGGGGAGGGGTAGATTTCATTTGTCAGCAGGTTTTGATGGAGACACAAGTATGTATCTTACTGTGTCACTCTAGTTATAGGAACTATTTATAGTTCTCTGGACTTAATGATACATTCACATTTCCCCCTACTAGAATGTAAATTTGTGTTGGGGCTTATATGGGGAACCCCCTCTCCCCCAGTTTATCAAGAAACAGATGAGGGAGAAGCAGGAGAGTGAGACAAAAGGTGTGAGGAGAGAAGGGAGAAAGGGGCCATTGCAGAATACCACTAGAAGGCAAACTATATACTCTAATGCTTTTTTTTTTAACTCTAATACTTTTAAGAAATCTTGAAGCTATTTGAAACAAATTATAGAAAAATAAAATTGAAAAGGCATTGTGGAGAATGGAGGTTAATATTTAAGGTTTAGGAATTTATATTTTAAAGTGATTTTAAGTTATAGTTAGTTCATAGCATTTATTTCACCTTATGGAATATTTTATCAAGATTCTATACAAAATCATCTCAGAAGTAACAGATGTTGAATAAAACTGAAGGAATTCATATTAAAATAATTACTGGTGGCTAGGGAGATGGCACAGTGGATATACAAGTACTTCCTGAGCAAGCAGGAAGACTTGAATTCAAATCACGGAGTTGGGTAAAAAGCCAGGTATGGATCAGTTACCCTAGCACTGTGGGGCCTTAGCTGAAACCTGCTTGAGGTTCAGTGAGAGATCTCACCTCAAGGATAAGGTTGAGAAGGATAGAGCAGGACACTAGGCATTCTTCTCTGGTTCCAACCCTGCACATAGGGCACACACCCATGTGCACATGAAAGCCGGCATCACATACATCTGGCACACAGATTTCTTTTCAGAAAAAGTGAAGGAAATTATAACTCTGTCTCACTAGTCAGTGTTACTAAATTATGGTAAGTCAAAAGACATTATTTTTCATTTTTAAAAAAGACAGTTATCTCACTCTCTAGCCCAGTTTGACCTCAAACTCACGAGCTTAGCCTTCTGAGTGCTGGGATTATGCCTGAAGCACGAGTTTTATGTTGTCTTTTCTCTACTTTTTAATGAAAAAAAAAGGTACTTATTTAAGCTTATAATTGATTTGGTTCTACAAATAGATACTTAGGGAGGTATGTCTATATTGAAGAATGTAGAAGTATGAACCCTAATTTCAGAGAGGTTACAGGTAATGACATTGACCATACTAGTCAAATTATGTATATACAGAAGGAGAGGCACATTTAAGACATGGAATGGAAAAACTGTGGAGCCCTGGAATAAATGAAATGTAGAGGCTGTGAATGACAGATTTTCAAGAACACTTATTAGCTCTTATTGGTTTACTTTTGGTCATTCATGCTAGTATACTGATATTAATAGTCCAATAATAATAATATGTGCACTGCCTGCATTGTGGGGCAAATTTAAGATATTTCCTGAATTAAGCATAAAGTGCATCTATGAAGAGAAATCCCCAAATTAGGGCAATCTAAGTTTGTGGAACATAAACGTCTATTTTCTGAAATTTTGTTTCTTTCTGTTTGTTCTTGGCGTTTTTTTTTTTTTATGGTTTGTTTTTGTTTTTGGTGAGGATTTCTTTGTTTTGTATTTTTGGGGTGTGTGTGTGTGTGTGTGTGTGTGTGTGTGTGTGTGTGTGTATGTGTGTGTTCATACAGTAACCAGGAGGGCTTAGATTCAGTATGTAGCTCAGGCTGACATGGATGAACTCTTGGAAATCTCAGCTCAGCCTTCCAAGTGCTGGGATTACAAGTATGAGTCACAGTCCTTGGTTACTTTTTAAAATTTTAACTAACATTTTTAAATAGATATGTCTATGGTTAAGTAAGTCTTACTCCATATCATTTAAATCATTTAAGGGAGTCAAACTGGCTGCATTTACAACTTTATAGGGGAATTTTTTATGTATGTTTCAACAACACTGATTGACATTGAGAATTTAAGCCATATTGATGACCTGCTTATGGTCACCATTAGAAACCAGTCCATTTTGTTACTGTGGGACAACAGTGCTCATTCAGCTGAGGAAACAGCATTGAGAAGGAATCTTCTTTAAAAACTGTTTTTTGAATTCTTTGAGAATTTTATCCATATAATGTATTTTGATCATATTCCTCCCACTTCTTCCATATCCACTCTCTCCCAACTTCATGTGTGAATGTGTTTTATATCTCACTGAATCCAGTTTATGCTGTCCATATACTCATGGGTGTGGAGCCTTCTAAAGGAGCAGAGTTGACCTGCCAGGGACCACACCCTTGAAGAAAACTGACATTCCCTCCTTCAGAATGCATCAAGTGAAATGGCTCCTCAGCTAGTGTTAGGGGCTTGTAAGCCCCACACTTGTAAGCTGAACTTTGGACTGGCCTGATCTTGTACAAGTTTTATCCAGGCAACTACATCCGAGTTCATGAGGGCCAGTGGTCCTGTCATGCCCAGAAGACTTTGTTTCACTTTGATTGCCCCGATGTCAGGTTCTTACACTCTTTCTGACTCTTCTGTGATGGTTCCTGAGCCTTTTGGGGAGAGATTGTAATAGATATGATTTGTGGTGAGGAATCCACAGACATTTATTCTCTGTGCTCTGGCCAGTTGTAAGAAACTTCTCTAATGAGGTTTGAGAGATGTGCTAATCTATGGGCATAGAAATATGGATTTAGAGGGTAGTTTGATACCATGCCCCTTTAGAAAAATAGCAGTAGTAGTAGTTTTACCCATCGGGCTTGTGAACTCCCCAATCATGGGTCTTGGCCAGATTCACAGTACTAGGTCTCTCCTTGTGGAACAGGTCTTAAATCCAATCAGAAAGTAGTTGGTTACCACTATAACATTTGTGGCATTATTCTACCCATGAACATATCTTGCCATACTGGTCATTAGTATAGCTCACAGGGTTCACAGCTAGGTATTGTTACTGACTTTTTCCTACCATCACCCTGCATCATACCTTTAGTACCATAAAGGCTAGCCATCAGAGGGGAAGCTTCCTGGTCAGTACCAGCTTGCTTTCTTTTTGACTAAACTTGTTAAGTTCTCCTGAGCTCTCTTTCAACTAGATTTCCTCTTTGGGTGTTGTCTTCAGCCTGGCAAGTCAAAGTTTAACAAGAATTCTATAATGTTAATTTAGAGAAGAACCTCCTTCTTGGGTGTCTAATCACCTTCTATACCTGATCAAGGTCTTCATCTTCCACCCCGATATCTACATATTTAGTCTGTGTCTTAGTTAGGGTTTTATTGTGTGAGGAGACACCGTAACCATGGCAACTCTTACAAATGAAAATATTTAATTGGGGCTAGCTTACAGTTCAGAGATTTAGTCCATTATGGTCATGATGGGAAACATGGTGGCATGCAGGCAGACATGGTCCTGGAGAAGGAGCCAAGAGTTCTACATCTGGATCAGCAAGAGCAGGAAGAGAGAGTGAGCCACTGGGCCTGGCTTGAGCTTCTGAAACCTCAAAGCCCACCCCGCAGTGACACACTTCCTCCAACAAGTCCACATCTCCTAATAGTGATACTCCCTATGAGCCAGTGGGGGCCATTTTCATTCAAACCACTACAGTCTACCGTCAACAAGAATCCCAGCAAGTCAGCGTAGCAGTACAACAGACAACCAATCTTGATGTTTTCTTGTCTTTGTCACTTTCTATCCCATCTCTCTGCATATTGTCTATAAATTTTGTTGTCCTTAGGGTTGAGCTTGATCTATCAGTAGTCCTGACTCCTTTGCAGTTGTCCTAACTAAAGTCCTCACAGTTCCTATAGTGTCACAAGGGTCTCTACTTAACCTTCCAAAGTAAAGGTCAGTGGATAGGAAAACTACCAGGTGGTTGTCCATACAGGATTGTGTCCTTCGAGAAAGGAGTATATTTAAGACATATTTGTCAATATTGTTCAAATAAATTCAAACTGTGTTTAAAATGTCATTACTTCTAATAACTTGATATGAAACAGTAAGTTTGACAGACTGAGAGCTAGCAGCAAGGTGGTATGCCTGGAGCCTGTTCCAAGAGGGAGGGTAGTAAAGGGTGAGGCAAGTAGACATTGAAATGTCTGATTTCTGTGGATAATGTGTAGGATTTCAAATTCTAATAGAAGGAATCAGTCCTAGAGAAATTACTTTAAAAGTAAGTATTATTGAGCACCAATATATATAAGGCTGTGGTGTCCAAGAACTGCAAGAAAAACAAGGAAAGGCTGTATTTAACACCTAAATTTTTTAGCATAGCCCAAAAATAGAGAACACAGAAAATGACTGAAAACATAAGCCAACTGGAATTATCAATCGGAATCCATACAGATGCGTGGTAAAGACAGCAAGGGTTTCTATTTTTATAAAGGGAGTTAGGTTTGCAAAACATGCAAAAAGGAGTTAATGTTTCTCTGTGATAGAAATAAACAATCCACTCCGCCAAGAGGAAGACAAGTAAGAATTAATGTCAGAACCCAGGCTTAATTCTCTCTCAAATTAAAAAAAAAAAAAAATGAATTTTAATGTTCATGAAAAACATGTGTCCTGCATTGTGGAAGCTAGGACAGTTACTGGTTTATTCAGAATTTTATGTCTCTGGTACCAGACACCATGTGGGGAAAGCAGCCAATGGCCAAGCAAAGGGTGCCAGAATTCTGCATGCAGTTAGATGGCAAGCTGTGGAGGCCTCCTTCCTCCCAGTTCACACGTATATAAATAACCCCTCCCACCTTCCAGACAGGAACTGAATGAATATAGAGAAAGGAAACTAATTGGATCCATCTGTGGCTGGGAAGACAGGCTTTTCAATAAATGTTCCCCCAAGAAAGCATTTTAAAATGCTCTTTTGACCATTTTCAAAACGCACAGGCTTTATATGCCTATGGTGGAAGTGACCTCTCATAATCCATCAGTTCTCCTGTGGCGTTTTGTGTTAATACACTTACTGCCCTGGGGCCTGCCCGGCATGGTGGCATATGTCTGGAATATAAGCACTAGGAAAGCTGATAAGGACTGTAAATTTGATACTTTAGCATTAACTCTCTCTCTCTCTCTCTCTCTCTCTCTCTCTCTCTCTCTCTCTCTCTCTCTCTCTCTGTGTGTGTGTGTGTGTGTGTGTGTGTGTGTGTGTGTGTGTGTTTAATCTTTGGATAATTCCCTAAAGCTCAGTTCAAAAAACAAGTAAAACCAAACATTTGTGGACTTAAACATCCTTTTCTTTTAAACTTTCCTTGACACTCCTCTCTAGCAACATAAAGCGTGCATGTGTGTGTATGCGTGCTCACACACACAAATTTTCTTTCCCTTTGTGAAATCATAGAAACTACTATGTAATTCCTTAGAGGTCCCTTATGCCCACTTTAGTTTTAAGAACAAGGTCTCATGTAGCTCACACTGGCCTCAAACTCACTACATAGCAAAGGATAGCCTCAGACTCCTGATGACCCTGCTTCTGTCTCCCAAGTGCTGAGATTACTGGTGTGAACCATCATGATTGACTCTTTAGAAGTTTTAGATCATCTTTTAGTTAAGCTTGAGACAGAATGGAACAGAGAAGTATTGTTATAATTTAATATTGTTATTATACACTGTTTTATTTTTATATATGCTCCTATAACAATGAAAGAAATGATGTAGGGCACCTGAAGTACATTTTGCCCAAGGTAGGACAGAAGAGTGAAGTGTCAGTGATCTGGAAACCTGGATACCACTGTCCATCTCAATCTACTTAAATCAAGCCATCCAGCAGCCCTTCTGATCCTATATCTCAACATAATTCCATGACTGGCGGAAAAAATGATTTGGTCCCAAAGTCCGAACCAGAGGTTAAATTATCAGCTCTCCCTCTGTATTTCTATCATGCCTCACACTTTATATTACTACTGTTTTTACAGCTTGAGCTAACTAGGCTACCTCCTTCACTTCTGTGCTTAGAACTCTCTCTGCTTAGAACTCTAATTTCTTCCCTACGGTGCCCATAGTGTGGGGTGCAAGTGTGAAATCTGCCCAAGGTCAGGGAGGTGTCTAGGGCATCGCTAGGTCCAACACTCAAGGTCTGAGACCAGAAAGCAAGGCCACTGTAAAACAGCCGCTCTTCAGCCTGGTCATGAGCCAGGTGAGGTCCTGGGCATGTGAGTTTAGCTGTGAAGGGGTCACATGGGTAGCTGGTAAGGCTCTGGGGAGGGGAAAGCAGCAGGAGGGTCAACACCAGTGAGGGGAAGGGGTAGGTGGTACTGAAACACTCCTTCAACTAGTATTAGCAGAATGCCTGGGGTGGTTCTCTGCCCCAGACCAGAGGTTCTCACAGGGAAGAGCCTCTGGATTCTTTCCTGTGGCTTCACACTCTCCCTTCCTTTGCTCCCTCACAGCATTGTAATTACTGATACTGTAATTAATGATAAGCCTTTCAGGGTAGCATCTGTGTTTTATTAACTCTTGTGTCCCAAGGCTTAACTAACAGATAGCTGTTATTCAACCGGCATTGTGTTTAACTGGAGGAATAAGTCATTTCTAGCATAATGCCTGTAAGTGCTTAGAAAAGGTAAAAGATCATTAAACATTAATTTTTTTTAAAAGGAGAGCACCAAATCTACTATGAAGGTTTTGCAGCATAGTCAGTTGTTATCTTAGCAGAATATCCATTCTTGTGAAAACACTATCCACGTGTATTTGAGCAAGGGCTAGACAACACTAGGTTCATAAATGGATTGAGGTTGTCTTGAGCAACCCTGGCCTCAGCAATCACCTGGGTTCTGGGAAAACACAATGTGGCTAGTGATGTCAGCTGTGGGGCCTTTCTGTTTTTCTAACTCAGTGCTGGAGAGCCAGGGCGTGTTTGCAAATATTTGGCAGTGACTTGACCAGAGGGCATATGTGTAAGACCGTAGATTAAAAACATCATTCTGTTAGGACAAAAGATGATTGTCCCTTGCTCTTCTGACCATGAGTTCTTTGAATAAGTGATCACTGACATCACTTGGTCTTGAGAGGTTCTCCTGAACTATTCAACCTATTTTTCTATATTTATCCCTCTTAATAGCCCCAGTAGGTGGGCAGTATTTTTATTCTAGTTTACAGAGAAGTCAATAAACTTGGTAAAAAGGTGAAGTGATTGCCCAAAGTCTCCTAGACAATGATGGAGGTGGGATTTCAATCCAGACAGCTTGAGGGCATTGATCAGTCCCTACAACTGCCTTGCTACACATTGGAATTGCACAGATTGATTCAAATGCCCACTAGGAAACCACACAGTACAGACCATGGATCTTCCCAAATGTGGGGTAAGTGCTAAGGATGAAGAGAGGCAGAAGTTGGCCTTACAGCATTTAGAGGCTGTGTCATCTAGTCTGTCCTTAAATCCTTTTACGCCTTCCCAAAGCTGTGTTCCCATTACGCTTCCATTCATTCTTGGGTCCTACTGAAGAAATGCATTCCCTTTGCAAAAGCTCTTTATGCAGTTTATCTGCTGCTGTGTTCCCATTGATGCTTTCTTCTAGAGGGCAGGACTGTGTCCTTACCAGGTTTTACATCCCTTGACATCTAGCACTATGCCTAGTACAGAAAAAATCTTAAACAAATTGTGGAACAAATCATAACCACGCAAAACACTGGCTGCTGCATCACAATCACAATCGGTGTTTATCATTCTCATTGTTTTTGGAGTGGGAAACATTTGAATATTCCTTATGGTAATATTTTAGAGTTCTTTCAAGACTGTATCCCTTGGTCTGGCATGGACCTCCTGGATGCATACAAACCTCTGATCACAGCACTTGGGAAGCAGAGGCAGGCAGGTCTCTGAATTCAAGGATAGCTTGGTCTACATAGGGAGACCTTATTTCAAGAAAAAAAAGTAAAAAAAGGAAGAAAGAAAAAGAATGTATTGCCTTATATAAATACATTAACTTTCTTCTTTTATAGAAACTATTTATGAATAGGGATTTTAAGTATTTTTTAACAGCAGCTTTATGAAATCCTGAGTGAAGCTTTGCTAGAAAATGAGGAGAGAGGAGATGGAGGAAGGAGGGGAGAGAAAGAAAGGAAGTTGTAGTAGAGTGAGAGATTGTTGGTAACACCTCTCCTTCAATTGATCTGGAAATGGAACTGTGCTAATAAGGTGAGAGAGAGAGGGAGTGAAGTGCAAATGGAGTGGTGATAATGGGGAAGGTGAGAAGGAGGTGGGAAGGCAGGGCATTCACAACAGTATTCACACTCATCTCCTCACACCCTAGTACAGGAGATGGCATAGCACAACCTGTACTAATGAGCCCTACTCTGCCTTCTGCTTCCAACTCCTCTGCTGGAAGCTCCTTTCAATTTCTAATAACTCTTAGGAGATGCTTTCTGCAAATCCTATCCAGCTAAGCTGGGTGCAATTAGACGCAGAATGGATGTTCACCCCAGGTTTCCCTTGAGATAGTTCTGCTTTGCAATGTCTGTTCTACTCACCCTTCTAAGTGCGTTCAGACTTGTCAGCCATGTGCCTTGCTTTGGGTTGGAAAATACAAATTGATGTCAGAAGTAGGGTGAGGAGTGACTACAAAATACCGAATCCACTAGCACTTCGTGGCAGATCACGTTGCTCTCTCGCCTAACCATCTTCACTGACTAATCTGGTCCAGGAGGAAACCTCCATACTTTGTCATCATCCACAAGGCTCTGTGGGCTCTGAAACCTTCATCGTCTACACTGGAATCCTGCCTTCCAATGATACTATCCTGCTTTCTCTTCTGTGGACACTCTAGACTTATTTCTGACTTAAGGTCTTTGCCACTCTCTCAGCCCTCACTATAAAATGCTCTACTTGAAGCTCTCCATGATAAGCTTCTCATGGCTCTGACTTCCATTCTAACTCCTTAGGATGCCTTCCCTTGTCCTTTTCTTCTTCTTAAACTAGCATTATCCTAGATGCAGTCCCTCTAATACCACCTTTGAGATGCTTAAAATAATGTCATTATCTTATTCAAGTGTTTAGCTGTAGATTGTATTTTCTGCGCCAGAATGTAAGTTACAGAAGGGCAAGGTCCATGTCTACCCAGCTCCCAAAATATAGTTTGATGCAGGACACATAAGGACCTAATAAAGAGAAGGCATCTGTCTTTGCTGCTGGGGCTAATACAGCAAATTACCATACCACTTCCTGGTTCATAGAGAGTTGGCTCCCAACTGTAACCCTTGCATAGCCGAATGTGGAAGGGAGCTCCGCAGAACCTTTCTGACAAGGACACTTATCTCCCATTCACAGTGACTCTGCCTTCATGGCCTAATTAGCTATGGAAATCCCCCATCTGCATACCATCACAATGAGCATTGGGTTTGAACTTATGAATGGGTGTGGGTATGACACTAGTTAAATAAAGGTGAGTCTTATCTCCTGTGGTAATCACACACAGTACAGATACACAATAAGCCTAGGCAGTCACGAGGCAATTGTAGTTCAGCATGAGATTGTCACTACTAAGCTCTCTTTTATTTTCATATCTTTTCTCCCCTTTCTCCATTTTTTTATTTATATTTTTAGTCCTCAACCTTCAAACTGATTAATATTACTTCATCAGAGAAACACTTCTCTATTCTTACGTAGTTTTTATATGAATTCATGTAATTCAAAGATTATGTATAAGTAGCCTCTTTTCTTTCCATGTTTATTTATTCACTTACTTGGAATAGGATAAGCACACAAAGACAATGTTCTCAAATGGAAAGAATTACACACCGACATTTGTACATTTCCACAACACTCAGGCTGAGTGATGGCAGAAAGCATGTTTACAGTATCACCTTCTGAGGCTTACTGTTGCCCAAGTCAGGCTTGTTTTTCAGTATGTATCGTTTTTCACGCGTACTATGAGCAAAGTACTTCATGCAATTTTTCCTTGAAAGAATGTGATGAGCTTCCTGCATTCATTCAAACTCTCTAAGATCTCCTCTAAGTCTGGAACAAATGCATGGGCACATCTAAGGCAACTTGTCCTATGTTTTGTTTTTAATGAAATGAACCAATTGGTGGTTTGCATGGTATTACTAAATCATTTATTTATTTATTTATTTATTTATTATTTATTTATTTATTATTTATTTATTTATTTATTTTACATTTTGAGAAAGGAATTGAACATGGAAGCTAGTTTTTCTGCTTCCTGATAGTTTTTCTTTCACTTGAAACTTATCAAAAAAATCCCCTGTGTTCTCTATACCAAGAATGATGTTACAGACACAAAGTCTAACCAACTGTCTTTTCTTCATAGCCTAAAGGTCTTTGTAGTGCGAACCCATCAATACCTGCCCAAGCCTGAGACACAGATGTGTATAGGGAGCTACAGGAGTGCAAACACACCTTCCCTCGGACATGTAAGTGTAACCTTTACACTGGCAGTAACTTACCTATTTCATATCTAGAAAGTAACATACACACACACACATATATGGCAATCAATAAATATTTGATAAATGATTGAATCTAAACTAGATCACACTGTCAGATGAGATTTCCTGGAAGGAAAAATTGTGAGGAATTCTACTTGAGAGAGAATGATAATGAAGGACAAATGCCCCGACATTGCCCAAGCCCTAACCCTAACCCTGAGAGTCCCAAAGCTGGAGGGATCTTCAGGTTATTGCAAGTCATATATGATGCGGGAACACTCACGAGTGTAACTTGGGGTTAAATTGATCTGTTTATATATATTTAGCAATCAGAATTCTGTATGTTTTAGATCTAAGTCTACTTCTCTAAGGCATTCCAAAGATCATTTCTTGCCAGGTGGTGGTAACGCACGCCTTTAATCTCAGCACACGGGAGGCAGAGCCAGGTGGATCTCTGTGAGTTCAAGGCCAGCCTGGTCTGCAGAGCGAGATCCAGGACAGGCACCAAAACTACACAGAGAAACCTTGTCTTAAAAAACCAAAAAAATAAAAAAGAAAAGAAAAGAAAAAATTTGCATACATTAAAAAATCATTTTTCTTTCTTTCTTTCTTTCTTTCTTTCTTTCTTTCTTTCTTTCTTTCTTTCTTGTTTTTTGAGATCTTTTCATTATCTCCTAAGCTTTAAAGCTGCGGACACCTCTGGACCTCAGAAACTGCCACTTGTGCCTTAACTGATGAGGCTATCTGCACATAGGTTTCTGCTGGAGGATGTTGTTGGGTAGGAATAGAGTCTTTGCTGGAGATAGCATGGAGGTTGCCCATAGGGGATGTTAGTTTGCTTTGTGCGTTTAAATGATGTACATGGAACAGCTAAAGCGAAAGTAGCTATGCAATACCCATAGCCAGACACCAGTCCAGGCTCCATGAAGGTAGAGACCTTATCCATGTTGTCCACCATTGGATGGTGAGTGCCTAACAGTGCTTGGCACAGTGGCTTATCTAACATTGAGAGTAAATAACCTACTGCTAGTCACTTTTCAAGACCTCTTAGTTTAGCTCTTTAAATCATCCCAGCAATCCCAAATGAAAAAGAAGTTACTGTTACTAAAAAGCTGAACTCGAGAGGATCTATGACTTGCTCGAGTTCACGGTAACTTCAGTGACTAGAGACCTGAATCAAGAAACCCACACTTTCAACCCCATCACATTGGGTTCTAAGCAATGACTAGTGACTGGGTTAAGTGCTCATTTTCGTTCATGGACCTGGTGATAGGGGCAAGGTTAAAAGCATTTATTGCCATTTCACCAGAAGACATTGTCTCGCTCTTTTTAACCAGTACTCTTAATTTACTGAGTCATAGTCATCAGAAACCCAATTAAGCTCTTCAGAGATCCATTTTTGTTCCTGTCAATAAACAAGGACCAGGGCAGCCAAGGCAAGTGCAGGGGGATTGGCTGAACCTGCAGGTGGAGAAGACAGAATCAGAGGCAATCAGGGCTCCAGTCTCTCTCACCAGCTGTGAAGTGCCTGGCTGCATTCCTTGTGAAGTGTTCTGTTATTACAAATGCTACAAAACCGAGCAGCCCCCGCGCGCGCACGCGCGCGCGTGCAGGTTACATTTTCCCTTTGGCTAGTGTTCTGGGAGAGCCAGCCCAGGAGGACAGAGGCAAGCTGTCATTTTAGGCTTGCCTTTTTGGCTTACCTGCATGTTGTCACACGAAGCTTTCTCATTTCCTGAGAAAGCCTTCCTCATCTCCAGTCATATTTATAGCCACTGACTCACCCTCACTGCTCCTGGATAGCTTAGTCTGTCTAAAGTCAGGAAATTTGCCAACGAGGAGCTTGCCACTTCAATGGAGGTTTCTTCTGGGAGCACCCCAACCATGTTAAAGCCTGGGGCTGACTAGCATCACTTAACACTGTGTTCTGTTTTAATGTTCACATTCTGGAACAAAAATCCCTTCCCAAACTTTAGATTTCTCCTCGAAGAGCTACATAAATATAACAGCATCCTACCAAATCTGTTTCACCCAATACCTGGAATAGTTCAGAAGAATGGGGCAGGACTGATTTCTTGTTCACTGACGTATCACTAATTCAGGCTCTGTCATACACGCTGGACGTTCTGTGATTCATTGATGGGGGATTTTCTTATGCTGCACTTCTGTATGTCAGAGGCTGCAAGTTCAAACGTCAACCGTAACATGCAAATGATGTCGGCAAGTAAAACAGGAGGGGCTTGTGATTAGTGTGAAGTGGAAGGTCAGGGTCCTGTCTACAGGGGTTTGCTGCCCTGAAGCTGCAGCTGGGCGCTGCTGTGTGAACATGCAGATGTGAAGCTGCTAAGATTGGCCTTCCAAGGGGAGTTCTAGAGCTGAGATTCCCCCAGAAAGCTCTGACCATCTTGAAGAGTTTGCAGACCAGTTGGCTAGAACTTTGTTATAGTATTGAATAGGAACGTCACAAATCAAGAGCAAAAACGATCTTGGAGGCTGAGGCAGGAGGGTGGCAAGTTTAAGGTATGCCTGGGCTAGCGAGTTAAAGGACGGTCTGGGTCCTTTAGTGGGTTCTTGTGACCAGGTTTAAAAAGTAGAAAGGGAGCTAGGAATGTGGCTCAGTAGGAGAGCATGGGCTCAGTTCCCAGCTGAATTGTCTCAGGCTATTTTTATTCCCCTAAATATCCAGTTATCACACATCTCTTTGTTTTACCTAACATCCTTTCGACTGCCAACCTTTGGAACAGACAGGCTTAGCATACTGCTAGCTTCACCAAACCAGGAAGGCAGCAGAGAGCATCTAAACTCAAAGAGGAGAGTGCCCTGCTTCACTGTAACTGACTGCCTGGTGTCTCTGGTAGGGCAGTTAGCACACGCATTGATTTATAACCTCTCTTTATTCTGTGGTAGAGTTCATGTAGCCGTTTCTACAGTGGTACATGGAATTCAGGGTAACCTGATTCTGGGAACATGCTCACTAATATTTGGCTCAGAATAAACGACCTATCATTCCTTTTGGAGCAAGTGCATTTTATATTGACAGTTCAAAATTCAGTATTTTTTGCTTTTTTTTAAATTTTACAATATTTGGATTTAAAATATTACCCCAAAATTTAAGGCATTTTGGAGAAAAGAGATTACAGGCAGAAGGAACTTGAGAAAGTAGGATTCCTTTGGAGACATACAAATCACTGACTCTGACAGAGCGGGGTGTGCACATAAGAAGTAACAAGACCTGGGACTGGAAAGTCCCCTGGGTATTACCCATTATGTGGTGTGACTTCATTTGAAGGATCTGAGCTGATATGGTAGAGTCAGAGTCCCATTTCTATCCCATTGGTAAGAAGTTGGGTGAAGAAGGAGAAAATGGGTTGGGGCAGGAGCATGCCACCATAGTCTCTGGGACACTCAAGGACAGCACAGGTAGAGGTGTAGAGGAGAGGTCCATGTAAAGGCAAAGTAGGAGGGCAGTCGGGAAGATGGAGTCAGTGTGATAATGACGAGAAGGAAGTCCAGAGTTGTGGTCAGGTGTCTAAGCCGGGAAAGTGTGTGGATTGTGACTCCAGTTGTTTACCAACGTTAGTAGTCTAGGAGCTGAAGCAGGCCGGGTGGGCTGATGAGTGGAGGAAGGTAGAGGCAATAAGTCCTGCTTTTCATTTGTTTTATGGAGCATCCAGGTAGGCTGGAGACAACTTCTTGGGACATATATGTGTAAAGATGCTACAGTCCTGGGGAGGGTGGGGAATCGAGAAGCAGCCCAAGAACAGGTGCCAGAGATGGACCAGGTACAGGGGAGAGAAGAGATGGCTTCTAGGACTGCCAAAGGCATATGATTCCAATCTCCATCACTGTACACAATGAGAGACTTAAGCCCACCACCAGCCTCCATACACGGGGCAAAACAATGCAACCTTCACCCATGTTGTACACTGATTTGAATAGCTAAGCTGATAAGTGGCAGGCTCACCTGCACATGGCAACTGATGAAAGACCCCTGCAAGAACTACATGTGTATCTATAATAGTCCCTGAAGATCCCTAGGTGCATGTATTGAACACAGTAAAGAACTTTGGCTTTTCCTGGGCCTGCTCATTTCTTCCTATGCAATTTTCTGTCAAAGAGCAACTGCAGTCAGGCATGTCTCCTCTTTGGAAAAGGGCACACAATGATTTTGGCTTTGACTCCATCTGCAGGCTTCCTAGAGTCAGGGAGTTATTGATGGCCAAGTCAGCAAGACACAGTTGTAGGAAACAGAGACCAGCCTCTTGACGCCGATAATGGCTTCCTGAGGCTTGGAATCGCTCACTAAGAAATGCCTCTTAACATTGCAGTCTGAGACACCATTGCCATCACTGTGGGACCAGAGTCCCTCAATGGGCTTTATAACATGGTGATCATAAATGTTTTTGAAACATTCTAAAGAGAAAGTCATTCACATTTTGCTTTTGTAATCCTAGGGGTAATTCTCTCGCTCATCAGTCTTCGAGGAGGAAAATCACACTGTTACTCTTAGATGTCATATTTCACATGCTATGTATCAGACATCTGGATCAGTTGCATTTCTAGTCAGAAAATATCTTCCTAGTGTCTCTTATTGCAAGTAGCTGATGCTCAGAGTAGCGGTACTGTCAAGCAGCAGTGTACCAATGATTCATTGCAGGGGTCACGTGAGAAGAATATTGACTCAATCAGAAATGGGTTTAATGTCAGGCTTTTTCCTTTCTTGTTTTTGGTCCTGGGAACTGACCCTAGAGTCTGATACAGGTTGGCCGAGAGCTCTGCTTCCACCCTCCTCCCTTCGGCCTTTACTTTGAGCCAGAGTCCCACTCAGCTTCTCAGGCAGGCCTCGAACTTATGATCCTCTTGTCTCAGCCTCTGGAATATTTGGGATTACGGACTTGCCCTGCCCGGTGTGGTTGTACTCTCCCCGTCTTGTTCTGATGTTTTCACTTAAGGAGGCTATTTTGTCTCTCCACAATGTATTTGGTCGTCTGTAGAACTGAATGATCCTTGCTCCCTTCTACCTCGAGAAGCACTTCTTATAATTTCTCAGACCGAAGGATGTTATGAGGGCAAAAAGAGTCAAGAGGAGTTAAGAAAGAGTCTTTGGTTTCTGATCATTTTCTCTTTCAGAATGATTTTTAGCAATTAAAAGAGAGTCACATCAATGACAATTATGAAGTGCTACTTAAGACGATAAACTATTGGTCATTCATAATGAAAATGTAATTTGTAACTAATGCACAATGACTCCTAGATATTTGTCTGTTGTGTGATAGTGTCACTGTTCATGGCTGGTCCTACTGTTTAGGTGGTAACTGAAAGTGGCCAGGCAGAACAAGAGACTGCCCAAACACCTAAGTAGGGAGAGAGGAGGGAGTGGGGTACACACTGTTGTACGGCTCCCCATTTATGCAGTAAACACTGATTGGAGACTGAGTAGTTCTATGAGTATGTGGTTACCTCTCTGATGATGTTTCTCTGCAAACCAACCAGAAACATCAACTTCTAATGTTTGGCCTCCATATTAGGAAAGTAAACCCTTAACTTTCATTTTCTTTTAAATTTCCTCTCATGAATGGCATAGTGAATATATAATTTAATTAAAGTGATGTTTCTTCATAAATATAAATGAGTCAAGTGAGCCCAAATAGTTTCCTTTTCCTCTCTCTGGCACATTTATTTAATTAAATCAGCCACCCAGTAAACTCAGCCATTTTTTTTTTTTTTTTTTTTTTTTGCTGGGGGCATTCTGGTCAATGAAGTCCCATCTCTGTTTACAAAGTTCTCCCCATGCCCATTCCCTTCTCCACTTTCTACTTTTGCTGTTAAAGTTGAGGTCAGCGTCTCTTCTCTCCTGCTTAGATGCGTTTTGTGCTGCCCTGGTTGTCCTGACCCAGCCTCTGCTGGACCACACTGAAATTGGTTTAGAATCAAGTTAAGAACTCGGCCATGATCAGCAACATCTTATGGGGGCCAGTCCTTCCAATCTTTGGGCCCCCTCCCTTGGCTCTCTTCAATTGCCTTTAATATCTTCAGCCCACACTTTGAAAGCACATGCTTCTCAGTGCCTCAGGACCTTAGTACATGCTTGTTCTAATTTGTTTTCTGTTGTTTTCATACACACCATGATCAAAGCCAACTTGGGGGAGGGGTGTCATTTTATTTTACATGTTACAGTCCATTGCAGAGAGAAGATAAGGTAGGGACTTGAGGCAGAAACCCTGGAGGAATGCTGCTTACTGGCTTGCTTCCTCTGACTTGCTCAGTGAACTTTGTAAATATAGCCCAGGTCCACCTGCATCATAATATACTGCCCACAGTAGTCTGGGCTCTTCTGTAGCAATGCCCCACAGGCATGCCAATAGGCCAATCTGATGGAGACAGTCCCTCAGTTGAGATCCCCTCTTCCCAGATGTGTCAAGTTGGTTGACAGCCAAGATTAGCCACCACAATGCAGTTTTTCCAGATAGCCAAGATCAGCCATTACAATGCTGTCTCCCCAACTTGAAACCTCTCCCATTTCCTCTATCGACCTGGCTAACTCTTGTTCACTTTTCAGATTCTAAATCGTCAATTACTTCATCGGGTGGGTTCATTCTAATCTCTTAAACCAGTTTGTGTTTCTCAGGTGTACACTTACGATGCAGGTGTTTTCAATGAGCCTGCTTATTTACCATTCTGATCTCAACCATGGCCTCTATCTAAAAGTTCTGAATAGAATGAATAATGAATGTTTACTTAAAATTTATCTATCTAACTTTATATATATTATATATAAATGATACCAGTTATATATAAAAACTTTTAGATAGATGCCATGGTTGAGATCAGAATGGTAAATAAGCAGGCTCATTGAAAGTAAAGATGCTGGGCTGTATAATCTCTAAACATTTCTCTGTTTCTTATAGTTTATGCTGCTAAAGCCACTTAGCTGCCTTCATAAGCACCAAACAGCTAGTTTGACAGGAAAACAAATACCCCTCATGTTGGCAAAATAGCGTGACGATTTTCCTGTCACAAATTTAACTTTTTTTTTTTTTTTTTTGGTTATTTTTGTGTGTGTGTGTCATTTCAGAGAAAGCTATCGACTTTGTAATGCTTCTTGTCTCGATCCAGGGGGCTGGACCTCATGTTTTCATCACTCATTTATAAAACAAAAATTTGCAAGAGCCAGAAATGCCTTTTAACATCATCAAGGATAGTAATTCATGAAGCTGGCATCCTGTAAGACCACCCTACATCACTACAGTAGATTAATGTTTTTACAAGGGTACATATTGACTAACAGGGATTTGCTCCCAAAGTAATCTAATTTGTTTAAGTACAGCCACTAGCTACTTACCATAAGCTTTATCTACTCTGAAAGAGAGTAACCCAGAAACACAAAACCTGCAGACATCATTCTTCCCTACTGTGTTTTGTCAAGAAATAAAAGCTCCTGGCAGCTGTTAGCATGAAGGTAATTCATGTCACAAGTCATTGGTTGATACTACTTGAGAGTAGAAGAGAAAAACTTGGAGGAGTATGTGAGAGTCCAGATCACATGGCTGGCTGGGAAGATGACCACTTAAAGGCAGGATATGGCAGAAGCAGACAGCTAGAAACCAACCCGAATAAACATGGCATTACATTACAGGGATACAGCATAGATATACACAGACACAAGAGAATACAAAGGCAGGAAATGGCTAGAAATAGAACAGAATCAGGTAGATTACAGCAATTCTCAGAGACAACACAAAATACCAAGGCCTGGGATAAATCTGATTTGGGTAGTGGGATTGTTCTAGTTCTTCATGCATATAAAACTAATTATTCCCTACAGCCTCATCACTTTCTTCAAAGCTAATAATCACTAAAAGACAATATTTCCGCAGTGATTCTAATTTTTGTGAACTTCACAAGATTAAGCATCACATCACCCATGGTTTAGACTATAGATTCACCACGCATTCATGTCCATGTGAGTTATGTTCAAAAGGATTATGGGTATCAGAAAGTGAATGAACTAGTGAGTCAGAACTACCCTGCCCATATAGTATGCCAATCAGGCCATCTTTTTGTAGGAAAATGAAGGAAAGCCACTGAATTAATATGGCAACTTAGTCACCATTGTTCCTCTTTATTCCCTGTGTCTTTCTACATACAAGACAAAGTTTTCCAACACACCATTGATAATTTAAGCCAAGTGCATTCAACCTTTGGCTTATGGACTGCGTGTGTCCCAAGGCAGTCATGAATGCAGCCCAACACATACGTAGATGGCAATGTCATGTTGCAGTGTCAAAAGGTTGGATTTCCCAACTGTATTGCTATAGTCGGTTGAGTTAAACTGTGGTGATATTTTAATTGTGCTGAAATGCGGTTTTATTTGTATGTTAATAAACAAAGTTTGCCTGGAGATCAGAGGTCACATAACAAGGTCACAAAGTGAGCAGTGGTAGAGAAGTCAGGCAGTGGTAGCACATGCCCTTAATCTGATCATATGCCAGGCAGAGTTTCTGTGTGGTCAAGGACACAGCCAAGTGTGGTGACATGAGCCTTTAATCCAAGTACCAACCATAGAGACCTGGAGGTCTGTATAGACAGGCAGTGATGAGGAAGTGATGTGGCTGGGCTTAGAGCCAATGAGAAGGCAGAACAGGAAGGCAATAAAAACACAGGTTAGACGGGAAGAAGCTTGCTCTCGGTGGAAGCTACTGCGTGGTGGTAAGTAAGCTAAGGCTAGTTGTGGCTATTGCTCTGATCTCTTTGGCTATTACTTCTATATTTGGCTCTGTGTTTCTTATTTAATAAGAATGTTTAGAAATTCGTCTACATTAAACTGCTTAAAATATGAAGAAGAAATCCTGCAAACAGATTCTTGCAACATGTTCTTCTATAATAGCAGCACATGCTTTATTTGCCAAGTTATGGTATATAAAGACTATTACATCTAATTGTGTCAGATTTGGTTTAGGGAAATGAGGTAGGAGGATAAAACATTCCATGAGACATCAGCATTAGGTTTCAAATCACCCTTCCTTTTAGCAGTATCAGAATACCCGTAGACTAGCTCAAAAACAAAAAGAAATATTAGTAGCTGCATACAGCAGTGAACACCTGTGAATTCAGCACTTAGAAAGATAAGGCAGGAGGATTATGATTTTATGGCCAGTTTCAGTTATCTTGGTTTTTAAACTAAACAAACAAGTAGCTACAGTGAGGTAATGATCCTCTGACAAATACAATAGACCCAGGCTCTACTGCAGTTCTGAGCTCACCTTTTGATAATATATGACAGACAAGTACAGAGTATGGCTTCTCCTAACCTGACTGAAACAATGGTTGATGCTAATATGGAATAATCCTCTTGTACACTGTAAAGATTTATCACTCGAATTGGTTTAATAAAACACTGATTAGCCAGTAGCCAGACAGGAAGTATAGGCAGGGTGACCAAACTAAGGATGATGGATGGGGAAAAAGAAGAGGGAAGTCAGGAGTTACCAGCCAGAAACAGAGGAAGTGGGAGATGAATTTGCCATGCTGATAAATATATCACCTCATGGCAGAGTGTAAATAAGGAATATGGGTTAATTTAAATTGTAAGAGCTCATTAGTGATACGCCTGAGCTATTGGCCAAGCATTTATAATTAATATAACCCTCTGTGTGGCAATTTGGAAGCAGCTCCCAGGATAGGAAAACTTCGCCTACATGATGCTTTCAATATGTTGAGCATTCCTTTCCTGAAAGCAGATTGTATCAACCTGTTTTGTGTTACTATAATGAAATACCTAAATCTGGCTAACTTTATGAAGAAAAGATATTTGTCCTGGATCACAGTTCTGGAGTTCTAAGGCTGAGCATCACTACCCGCCCCCCTCACCGCATATGTCTTTCTCATGATTGATCCCAAGACACTATAGGAATCACTACAGCAAAAGTCAGGGAGCACATGTGTTTATCTGTTTGCTCTAACCTTTCTCTTTTCTTTTTTTTTTTTTATAAAACTATGCATGTCAGTCATCCATTGACCCTAAATAATTTTAGCCAATGCTAATGTGAACCTCCCAAACCACGCTTCCAGACAACACTGTCAGATTAAATTTCCGCCCCTGTAATACTTAACAACAGAGATTAAATTCTAACACACAAACCCTTGAGGACACATTTAAACCATAGCCAGCATGTTTTCCCACACCCACAGCCTATGCTTTGTCAAAGTACTGGTACACTCTGGTTGACTTGACTATTCCTCATACATGTGACTATGGTACAGACATTTTAAACACTAAGTTAATTCTAATGAATCAGACAGAGCTCACCAAAATCATGAGTCCATACATACTCTTTCCAGAATAATTCTGTATTTTGTTTCTATTATTGCTTTAACAAATTATACAATTTAGGAGCTTAATAAACACAACTTATCTCATAGTTCTGTGTGTCAGAATTTTGAAGTGAGTCTATCCCTCATCTAAATTAATGAGATCACCCACTGTGTCCCTTTCTATTGATTTTGAGGGAGAATCTGTTTCTTGGGTTACTCCAGCTTCTAGAAGCTTCTATTTTCCTTGTTTGTGGTCTCATTCCTCATTTGTATCATTCTGACTTCCTCTCCACTCTTCCTTTCCTACTTTTAAGGTATGCTATAAATACACCAAGTCCAGAAGCCCAGAAAGATCTCTTCAGCTCAGGGCCAGCTGAGGAGGAATGTGTACTTCATCTGTAGCCTTATTTCTTCCTTTCAATTCCAGGTGACACTTTCCCAGGTTCCAAAGAATTAAAACATAGATACCTCTAGGGTACATCATTAATCCTATCACAGGCAGTCATGTTTGTATTAAGTATATTGATCTTGGGATCTCTGGTTATGGCTCAACTGCTTTGTAAAACAACTCCACTCATGATGAATGTGAAGACCTAATATGATAATAAGAACATAGTAGGAACACAGCTCCTAACACAGTTCTATAGTTACCTTCTCTTTATTGAACACTGTAGATGCTCTGTAACACATATGCAGAAAAACTCAGAGCTTGTTCGGTGAAAAAAAATCTCAGTTTGTGTAATCCTGCAATAAGGGCTTGCCTCATTACTAAAAGGAAGAAGGATGTATTTCCAAACCTGTTTATGCTAAATATCTTCATTACTATAATTGATGTAATTTAAGAACTTTTATGTAGGAAGACTAATGGGAACATTCAAAACTAGATCATTGCTATTTCTATGTTAAGTCAATTGCAAGATTTAAAGTGTTTGAGACTTAAATTCTGCCTCCTAAATCTTGTCAAATTATTGTAATAGATGAGAAAAAATATAAAACTGTAGAAACATTCCTTACTCATATTGGGCCTTTGTGTTTTCACTTCATTTTAAAAAAAATGAAAAGTGGAGATTAAAGGTAAATTTTGAGTGTGGTTATACACAAAAGGAAACACCAAACTCTAGCCATGTGCATCCATATACAGGAAATAGTTACAATTATGTGTTTGTCACTAAAGCAAAACTCCAAAGTGTGTCTTTTCTCTTCGACCTTGCTATAATTGGATTGCATTGGCCAACTGATGGTCAGTTTTCATTGCATCCACGTGAAATTTACATTGTTATTTGGATTTATTTTGATGATGGTTTTGGTTTTTCTGTTTCATCATTTTAAAAATTGGGATATATTTTAATTGACTGTTGTGGAAAGGAGTTACCAGTAGGCAAATCTTTATAGAAAAGAAAAGGCCAATAGAATGTATATATGTAGTAAAGGCCCAGCACTGAACTAGATGTGGTGTGGAAATACCAGAAAAATACAAACTGTCAAATAAAGTAGATAGACTACATTTTATGCATAGAAAAAAATGTAAAAGGAGTATAATTGGCCTATCAGGATCTGGGAGGAGTTAGGAGCTGAGTTTGTGTGTGTGTGTGTGTGTGTGTGTGTGTGTGTGATGAATATGATCGAAACACATTGTATGAAATTATCAAAGAATTAATTAAAATATCATATTAAAAGAGAGCTTGTCCCCGGAGGAAGCCACTTCTCCCTTTCTGAGTAGCCATTTACCACCTATACTACTTTATCTCTAGGTGAGACCTTGTGGAATCTCCCCTGTCCACAGTGGCATGTCAACTGCTGTTGTTATGCAAGTCTTGCTCAGACAGCCATATTGTTGAGATGTCAGGGGTGATATCTAGCAGCAGGTGATCTGGGCCTCCGGCTCTTATCATCTGTTCACCCTTCTGAGATTTCCCTTGAGCTTTAGGTGTGGGCGTTGGGTTGCATATGTATTAGTTGGGATTAAGTGTCCCATGATCACTGATCATGAATTTTGGTCAGCTGTGGATCTCTGTGATAGTCTCCATCTAGCCAAAAGAAACTTCTTTGATGAGAGGTTGTCCAATCCCAAATGGTCAGCCCTGGACACATGTATGGATAAGCAACACTAAATGGACTCAGTAGGTTCTATATACATGTGTGTGTGTGTGTGTGTGTTATATATATATATATATATATATATATATATATATATATAAAATATTATATATTATGATTATTATGCAAGCATAATAATCAAAGATCATGAGTTTGGACTGGAGGACATGGAAGTAGTGGGATTTATGTAAGTACAAGGTGTGTGAAGTTTTCAGAAATTTATTTAAAAAACATTAAAAGGAAGCTAGATATGTGTGGGCCATTGAAATCAGACATTTCAAAGAGTCTTTTGTCTCAAAGCCTGCCCACACTGACACACCTCCTCTTACAAGGCCATGCCTCCTCATCCTTTGCAAACAATTCCACCATCTGGGGACCAAGTATTCAAACACATGAGCCTATGGTGGGGGGACATTGCTATTTAAACCATCACAGAGGCCTTGGGGAAATCTCACATAAGACCTTGTTTTCTTATAACCCTGAAGTACCCTGAGTTCAGGCCTGTGACTAGTTGTTTCAGAGTGTTAACATGGGCCATTGTGCATCAGGCAACAAGGTAAGAAAACAATTTTTGATATTTAAAGATATTTTAACTGCAGATTAAGAATGAGAAATAAATAGATAATGAAATACAATATATTTAATTTGGCTAAGCAACAACAACAAAAACCCACAATAATCTCCAAATTTTCCAAGGATCTAAATAACAAGGTAGGGAATTAATTTGACAGCTTAAAGGATACTGCTATCTGTGGTTTAGCAAATGAAGGAAGTGAGCATTGAAAATACTTGTTTTCCAGGAAGAGACGGCAGTCACGCAGAAGAAGGGAGAATCTTGCCTTATGCAGGCTTTTTTTTTTTTTCAGATGAGGACAAACTATGGCAGATAATGACCAGAAAAGGGCTTTTTGGCAATCTATATTATAATACTATATTTCCATTATATATATATATTATATATATATATATATATATATATATATAATAAACCAGCAACAAACATTTAGAAAACATCCACAGAAGCATGGTTTATGAGTATCTTTGGGATGGACTTGTGTCTCACCAGATGACTTGAAGTTTGGAGCACCGAACATTGTCATCCAGTGTAGCTGGGCATGGGAGGCCTCCCTAGTTTATGTTAAAATGTGACTACCCAGGCTGTAAAGGAAAAAGTACATGTGGATATTGCTGTGACCTGAATGTTTGTGATCTCTCAAAATTCACACGCTGTGACCCTATCCTTCAAAACAATGTCGGGGAGGTGGTCGGGTCATGGAATGGGAAAGGTTATGAAAAAGGCTCAAAGGTGATTGTTTGCTCTTTTACCAGGTGAGAATGTAGACAAGGTGCCATATTTCAGTCAGGCAGACAATGAGCCCTTACCAGACACTGAATCCAATGGCGTCTTATTTATGGGCACCATGGTCTTTAAAGAATGGAAGAAACAGACTCCAATTGCTCAGAAGCTCAGAAAAACACATGTGCATTTGGTTATTACAGCTCAAACTGACTGAATTGGCATCTACCTCTTCTCAAATTCTCTGCAATTCCCTCTGCTTCTCCTGGCACTATTCCCTGCACTGAAATTACTTGTGTCTCTTCCCATATCCCATCCTATCACACTTCGTGAAATCTTGGCATGGCATCTTTGCTGATGTGTTCAGATACCTCACTCACAGTGGCTGGTATAGTGTGAAACCCTATAACTGAAGTTCTACAAGGAATATATGAAGGCTAATTCTTAGAGATAATATTATTTTTTTTCAAACCCTTGGGGCCCTATGTACAAGATACACAAGCTTTCTTTCCTGCTTTAAGGAATGTTGGAAATTAATATTTGACATGGGAACATGGATGCTAAGTACAAAAGTTTTGGCAAGAGACCTTGCTGTACCACAATAATGGTGTCTACATCGTGGGGACATTGTGAAATTAAGCAAAACTCAAATGATGGACTTAGCACTCCGGCTAGGTTGGAGCTCCTGCTCATTAAGTATTTGTTCATCATCATATGTTACCATCACATTAAAACTATCTTCACATTACAACCACAATCAAGACATTTGGTCTAATTCTCAACACTTGTTCCCTCTAAAAGTCAACAGGAGCTTCTCTGATGATGGCTGATAAGGCACTGATATAGACTATAGCAAAATATCATTAGGAGTCATTTTATACTACTTTTTTTTTTAAGATCAGTAGTATTTGATTTTACCCCAGGTCTCTGGGCTATTTAGTCTCTGGGTGTCAGGTATTGGCTCCATTTCAAGGAATGGGCCTTAAGTCAGATCATCAGACATTGGTTGGTTACTCCCATAGTATTTGTATCACCATTGCCCTGGCATATTTTGCAGGCAGGACAGCATTGTATATCAAAGGGTTTGTGGCTGGATTGGTCTATTAGTAGCCTGCAGGGTACCTTCCTGTGCCAACGACACTGGAACATAGGGGTGAAGTTTCTATATAGACACCAGCTCAACCTCTCCATGTTCAATGAGTTATGTGGATGCTGTCAGTTTGTGGAGAACAACCTATTGTCTTGGCAACAGCCTGGTTTGTTTGGGGATTTCCATGGGACCACTTTGGTCAACAACTCAATTGGATGTAACTCAGTCCTGGTACCAGAAGCTTAGTTTGGTGACAAGAGGTGGCCAGTTGGGACTCTGCTCCCCTCCTCCGTATTATTTGGACACTTCCTTAGAATTGCCTTCATGTATTTTAGGAAGATTTCCACTGCCACTAGGTTTCCATACTACCTCTCAAATGCCTCCAAATTCTAGCTGTCTGTCTTTACATTCCCTCATTCATCTGTATCTCCCCTCCCTGATGTTCTGGAGAGAATGCTACTCCACATGGGCAGAATCATTGCCTCTTACACTCAAAAGTCGCTATCCACTTAAATTCTATGGAATTGGAGGAATGCCTTCAAGAGTAACCCAAAGCTCAGATGTTCACTACTAAGGCCAAAACCAACCACCAACTAACTCTAAAAATAAAATACAATAACTTTGTATGTAGAGAGCTGTGCTGAGGCTAAGTAATCACCATTTGCAATAATTACGCAGTTCTGTGACAAAATTTCATTCACTTAGTATTATTCCCTCTGGGAATTTATGTGCTTATCTTTGTTCATTCAGATTAATGGATATTAAGTGGTAATGGTAAGATTAGAGGCTTATGTGATCATATAAAGATAGAACTGCACTTTGAATGCTCTTTGGTTACTCTGAAAATATTTGAATAAAGGAAAATATTTATAATTCAGATTATTTACTGCTACTCCTAAACAGTGATGCAGAGAACATGATAGACATTTAAATTCTGATTTGAATCTTAGCAAATAACTTTCTAAAGGTTTTTGTGTCATGTCCACTCAACCACATAAAATTAATAAAATTGAATAAAATTTATCAGAAAGTACTAATTATTTCACAAATATGTATTTAATACAGACAATTCCTGAGCAGTTTATTCTAAGATATTTTCAAAATTTGGGGGCATGGCTGCTGGTAGGTTGCCATGTCCCAGTGAATGGTCATGAGTGTATGAACAGCAGTAATTGGACTCAGGGGTTATTAATGATAATAACAACAACAAAGGGGGCATGAAGTTGGGAGGGAGGGGGAGTCAAAAGACAGAGTTGGAGGGAGGTAAGATAGGAGAGATGGATATGATCAATACACATAGTATAAATGTCTGAAACCTTAAAAGAATAAAAAAGTATCGTTTAAAGAATTGTTTGAGCCAGGCAGTGATGGGACACATCTTTAATCCCAGCACTTGGGAGACAGAAGCAGGCAAATCTCTGTGAGATTGAGGCCAGCCTGGTCTACAAAGTGAATTCCAGGACAGCCAGGACTACTACACAGAGAAAACCCTGTCTTGAAAAAAAAAAAAAACTAAAATAAATAAATGAAATACAATTAAAAATTGTTTGATTTAGCTCACAACTCAAATCACCATTTAAAAATTTGTGTTTAATATGAAAATGTACTCCTTATGCCAAATAATTCAATTTATAGGACTTTGGGAATGCAGCATCTTTAGATTTAAATACCACCACCCACAGGTGGAATTCCTGGTTGCTGAATTGTATAATTGGCCATCATTTGAAACAAATGTATTGGGTGTTCCTTACATACTCTTCAGAGGGAAAAATTTCAAATGGTGTAACAAGTGTAAGGGATACATTTCTGTAAAGTAACAGTTTTCCAGTATTCAAGCTGACCAGAAATATACCCACTGCCTTGGAGACTTGTCCGGTGACCAGAGTTATTAACAAGCCAATCAACCACACAGTGAGCAAGGGAGCCCTACCCCAAGTCTGGGGGACACTTAGTCAAGGTTTTATCTGTTGCCAAAATAAAAATTGGAATTGACAGGAAGTTTTTCAATTCATCTACCTGGTTTGTTTTTTTCCCCCTAGGAGAACAGCATGGCACTCATTCCTGTATTTAACACATCACCAGGTTTGAGAAGAGGGACATCTGGTGGACGAAAGAAGAAAAAGGAAATGGGGTTTTGATACCATATTCTAATTTTAAATATGTTTTAGCATTCCCATTGGTTTTTCTAGGAGGAAAAAAATCTATCAGTATATGAAGCTGTGTAGCTGAAAATGAGAAGATATTATTCATAATCATGGGATTTGATAGGATAATTGTTCCATCTGGCCCCTTCTCACATAATTAATGAGTGTTTTAATCTCTGAAGGTAAATCTGCTTTTTCTTGTACAGCATAGGCATATGTCTTTCTCTGTTACCAGTTAGTATGTGTTCTTTTTAGTTAAATCACCTGCGGAGGACACAGCAGTCAGTCACCTGAACTGTAACTACAATGGTTTTATTTGGGTCTTTACCAAAATACTCAATTTTTTTTTCTGTTCTCATTTGAATCTAATTCACACTCACATATTTAAAAGTAGTAACATGGAAAAGAAGGGATTCTGTGCTTATTTCCAGAATGAACAATGCAGCAACCGCTTCAGATCCAGCTTGCCTAGAATAAATCGAATCCAACTTTACTAAGATAACAACCTAACTCAAACGTGATGTTTCCACAGAATCAATATCCATATCTAAACCACAGATAAATGCTAGAAGCAGCAGCTTGAGAACATGGCTAGCATTTCATTCTTTGTCTTCTTAACACAGCATATTGCAGGCATTTACAGACTTGGCAAATGAAGCCCTTCAGACCCATCTTAGCTGGAAGTATTTTCCCTCTTCTTTGTTGACTGAGGGATGCATCTGTGAGCCTCTACTTTTTTGGAGAAACAAAAGCTACTTTATCCCCCCTCTCCGACGTGATGACTCAGTGCCAGGCCCCTACCATACAAAGGTCATCCATAAGGCCCCTTCCATCTCTCCACCAGACATGAGCAACTCAGATGCTGTTCCTGTATCAGTCTTCACAAAACACAGCCTGAACACGAATTTTATTGATGCATGAATAAGTTAAAAAGTGACAAGTTTTCTGATTACTTTCTTTTATTTTTTACTCCTTATCAATCCCTTTTACTTGAATCTTATTTCTAATTTATAATATACTTGTGAAATTTATAATTAATAAAATTTATAATTAGATATAATTTATGAATTTTATCATTCCACAAATAGACATTGTTGGTGGGATGATTAACCTTGGTTGTTAACCTTGACTGGATGTAAAAATCACCTCTGGGTGGGTCTGTAAGGGCGTTCTTTAACTGAGAGGGGATGGCTCTCCCCTAGGCAGGTGGTACCTTCCAGTGGTTGCCCATATGTGAGGAGGGCCGCAGCAAAAGCTGTTGCCTTTGACCTCTTGCCTTTGCCCCTTGCTGATGAGGGCATCCACTACCTTTGCTCACCTGCTGCTGTCCTTCGTCGACATCAGAGCCCAGCTTTCTTCATCTTCCAATAAGACCAGTGGCTCTCCAGAAACCCTCCAGGCCTCCAGCGCCAGATTGGAACTGCTGGGCATCCAGCTGTACAGACTGACTGTCCAGTTCTCAGGCTTTCCATCGTGGAGGCAGCCATTGCAAGACTCCCTAGAGCATATGGTGTAAGCCAATCTGATAATTCCCCTTCTATTAGATATTCATTCTATTGGCCCCGTTTCTCTAGAGAAGCCTGGGTAATACAATTGGGAATCCTATATTAAAATATTACTCTAAATACTTTATAAGTAAGTCATCTGGATTATTCTTGTGATCATCCCATGAGGTAAGATTTTGTGGGGAAAAATAATCTATGGTTTAAAAGAAGGGAAATCAGTTAGGTAATTTATCTAACAGGACAGGGCTGGTTAAAAGATAAGGCAGTATTTGAACTCAATTCGTTTCTGATTGCAGAAATTGCTTCCTAACTACCGCATTTATCTTGATTCTAATAAAGAACCTCTGATAAAACATCCAGATACACACACAGGTAGTAGTGAGAATGATGAGGATGGATGGTCCAGTGACTTAGCAGAAGATAAGGAAGTAGTCTACCAGGAAAGGGTCTGAAGACATGTAGAGAAAAACAAAGCTGCATTAGTAGAAGGTAGAGTACAGCCTTGGAAGCAGTTTATCTCTTCCCCACCTTGTTACTTACCAGAGTGGAACATCAGACAATATATTTAACTGTCAACGTTAATCCCCTTGGCACTTTTTCTTTCTCTGTGTGTACACACGTGTGTGCACGTGCACTTGTGTGAGGCCTTCATGGACGTAACATGTGCACAAGTATGTAGAGGCTAGAGGTTAACACCTGGTGTCTTCCTTGACTGAGCTCCACTTTATATTTTGAGGCAGCACGCTCACTGAATCTGGAGTTATCTGAGCTAGATTTGCTGGCCTGCTGGCCCCCAGGGATCTACCTGTCTCTGCCCCTTCAGTACTGGGATCTCAGGTGCACACCGCCATGTCTGGCTTTTACCTGGGTGCTGGGGGTCCAAATTTAGATCTGTATGCTTGTGTGGCATGCACTTTATAGACTGAGGTATCTCCCCAGTTCATTTTCTTTGCATCTGAAAACTGGAGAGAGAGAGAGAGAGAGAGAGAGAGAGAGAGAGAGAGAGAGAGAGAGAGAGAGAGAGACTATATGAACCCACTTTCAGTTTTGTGAAGATTTAAAACATTAATATATATAAGTTATTTTGGGAAAATACTATTCCACAATACTCCCTAATATTACTGTTTAATATTAGTATTTCCTTGCATTAAAGACACTAATTATAAAATGATCCAATATTTTCTGTTTCTTTGAAAGGTCAAAACATGCCTATTATAATTGCAAAGGATATTGATTTTAATTTTTGAGATGCATCTTTATATCAGGGATGTTGAAATGTAAAAATGTTCCTTTAGTCTAGTAGGTGGTGTTAACATAAATGTCCATTTGGGGATGTACACTCATAGTCACATATATTCAACATTCTGATCAATTATGAACCTCTGCATTAACCATTGCCCATTGCAAATAAGGAAGGCTCTCTGGCCAAGATTGAGAGCAGTCCCGATCTATAGGCATAAATATAAATACATAGAAAGCAATTTGACAACATAGCAGGGCAAAATAAATATTGTTGTTTTCCCCAAATGGCCTATGATCTCCCAAGCTAAGGGCTTTTGACTAAGTTAACAGTGCCAGGCATGAATTCCATCCTGTGGAAGAAGCTGAAAATGGGGAGGAAAAAGTGTAAGAGCCAGAGGCTTTGGGGGAATGCCCTGAAGTGCTGTCTTCTAGGCACTGAATGGTTGTGGCACTCATGAACCCACAGCAGCTGTGGTTATTAGTGTACGACCTGCACAAAATCAGATCTCTCCAAATTTCAGCATGAGGCAGGGAGGAGCTCAGGAAGCCCTCCCGCTACCTAGCCAAGGAGCAATTGGCAATTGATGGTGGCAGGGGGAGAGATACTCCTTTTGGGTTGAGATTGTGGCCACTGGGAGAGTGACCATGTTCTAGTGGGTAGCCCCATGCCCATGTGGATAACAACAGTGCCAATTGCATAAGATGAATATATATTATATATTTGGCAGGAGAGAACGGAAAATGGTAAGGGATGTCTGAGAGGCATTGGAGGGGAAATGGAGATGGAAATGACTGTATATATTTTGTATATATTGTAGACTTTTATGAATTCCTTGAAGAATAAATAAAAGCATTTTAGAAAGCACTTCTAGGAATTTTAAATTTTAATTAAATTAAAACAATTTAATAATTATGTGCAGGACAGAGGAGAAGAATGCCAATTGAGGAAATTAAATCGCTGTATTAATGCTTTGATGTCTCAGTTTTGCTTTTCACTTTCTCTGTACCAGTTTTTCAAATATTTTGTTTCTGGTTGTCAACTTCCTGTGTCCTTGTAACTGAGAAGACTTAAAATGTGTTGTTGTAACTAAGTCCTGTGACAGAAAAACAGAATGTATTCAAGGGTAGACAGGCAGTGTACGTGTGGGGTCTGGTGAGGGAAAGAGAGAAGAAGAGGGTGCTGGAAGTGGAGTTCACCTCACTTGACTAGCTGCCTTAAAAATTCTTCAAGCCAAAGTCCCAAGCCACTGGAAAAACGGGAAGAGTAGGGCCCAGGAAAGGGCTTGAAAAATGAATCAGGCATTGAAATGAGTTGCCAGACTTAGGACAAATCAATCATCCAGATTCAGCAAAAGTTAAATTAAGAACCAATATGAATTCAATGTTATGTAGAGGATATGTGAAGAAGATGAAAAATAAGGAAAGAATCTTAAAGTTTACAAAAGTAAAACATCATGGGAGAAAATGGGCATTAAAAGTATATGAAGGCTAGGGGAGTAGCTCTGTTGATAGAGTGCTTGCTTAGCATGGATGAGGCCTTTGACTCAATACCCAGAACTATTAAAAGTATATTAAATAGTGGCATCATTACCCGTGACCATGACCCAACTTCTCCCTTGACAGCCTAGTGTCATTACAAGTACCGATTCTCAGCAAGTGGCAACAGGGCTCTCTCTCAAGAGACACTGATTCTGCACTGAAGCTAAGGTTCCGGATCTTCTCTGAAGTGTAAATCAGCCCTAGAGGAGGCAGGAGTACCGGAGGATGTGGAAGCAGCAGTTTTAGCATGGTATCATGGAATCTACGGAAGACTGGGAAGACAAGGGATGGAGCGCAAGGATACTCCACGTCGCAAGCTGGGTCTGTAACATCATGCAGATCTCCTTGGCTCTCTGGGCCACCGTGCTGTGTTCACACAAAGCCCAGAGATGGAATTTAGAACTTTGCATTTCCTCCTCCTGCATGCTCTTTAATTTTCTGACATTTTGTGCAACATATGAGATTCAGGGTAGTATTACTGTCGGATGCTGGCCTTTGGATATCTACTCTGTGATAAATGGACAACATCTTCTTGGTGCATTCCAAAGAAGTTCTGCCATCATGCTAAATTATCTTAGTTTTCTCTGTGTGTACCTGATAATACTCAGGACTACCACTCAGGAGCTAAAGGCTTTCCCCACTTATTGTTTTCTGCAACCCTCTGAGGTGAGTGTTATGACTTTCATTTTATAGAGAAGGAACAGGAGCATGGCAGAGATGGTTAATAATGAAAGTAATAAGCGCCTGTGCTGCTCACCACAATTACTATGCTAATGTTTTTCATATATCAACTCCCTTGACCCTCACACGCACCCTAAGAGAAAGGTTCTACTGTAATCGCCAAACTCACAGCTGAGACATTCAATGATTAAACGTTCCTGTTGTCACATAGCGAGAGTAGAAAATCAAAGCTTAAACGTAAGCAAGGCAGACACAGAATGTAACTCTTAGCCACTGGACATTCTGGTTAAACATATGGACAAGGCCATGCATCTAAACAGAAGGAAAAGAAGAATCTAGACTTGACTCCAAAGCGCTGACTTTCAGGCATGAGTCAAAGTGCCTTGGCCGCTTGCCTGGCCACATGCCCGACCACATGCCCTAAATTGCCTGTGGCTCTGTTTGTCCTGCTGTTTTTACTCAGCCTTCATCTGTGACCTGATATAAAACAGCATCCTGAATTTAAGTCAGTTTTGCTTTGTCTCTTTGAGATAAGATCTCACACTGTAACCTGGGCTGCTCTGAAAACTACTGTGTAGCCCTCAAACTCAAGATAATCCTCTTGCCTCAGCTCCCTGTGTGCAGGGATTATAGGCAGGAGACACCGTACTGAACTCTGAAGTCTCTGTATCTGACACTGAGTGATATTAAGGACAGCACAAAGGAGCTGTATTGCTAATAAGACCATTGCAGAGCAAAGTCCTGTCAACATCACATGCTAGTCTATATTTTGACAAAGTCCAAATGCCACAGAGATATTACTCATTCAGTATTTATAAGGTAGTCACCCCGTGCCATGGTCCTTTTTCACCTGTCAATCTGGAATCAGATACATCTTCATTAGCTTCTCACAGCTGTCAGTGTCCATGGGGATTCAATGCCATATAAGCAGACACTACATTTTCTCCAAAGGTTCTAGAGCTCTCTTTTTATTTAGATTTATTCTTCCACTGACTCTGATACCTATTCACCAATGATTTATTTTCTGTTTCCCTGTATGGGTCACACAGAAGCTGACATTATATTTAGGCACCAGAGACTAGAGCTTGGCTCTGGATCCATTTTGTCTGCATCTGAGTTCCTGGTTTGTCCCTTTACTAATCTTGTCTAGCCAGTCACGTGACTTAACATTTAGCCCCCTCAGTTTCCTCTTTTCTAAAATGAGGATGATGAGATAGTGCCTATCTGAGCTCTCCATGTGCCACACGGTAAGGATTAGATGAGTCCATGCTTGTAACCTTTTAACCGTAGTGTTTGTTACATGGGCAGCACTGCCTTTGAGTTCCCAGTGGTTGCAAACTGGAATATCTTCCCCAACTAGTAACAGAAAACAAAAGAGATGTTGAGGCTCTGCTCAAACTGACCAGTGCATATTCTGCCTGGAAAATTTCCATTTCTACTGTCTTTTAAGACCTCTGGAAATCCAAGCAACACACAGCTGCTCTTGAATGGACCCTGGAGTAGAGAAATAAGGGCTGAGAGGATTCTATGAATTGTACACTAAATATTCTACCTACTTTTGAAAAATTAAAAATATAAGTTTAGGTCTTTTTGTTTTTTGTTTTAACTAGTGCAAGGAAGAACCATAACACCACCAAACCATAAGCTAAGACACTAACAGAGTAACAATCATTCCTTAAGCCAAAGGGTTATCCAGTTATCCAGAACCGACAGTTCTAACCTCAGCTGGGGAATTCAGAACAGCTACTGTGGAAAAGCACTTGGGAAACTGGGGGACTCCTCCAGCATCCATGGGCCTCATAGTCACTGTAGACTTTGGAGTCACAAGAAGTGACTATGCAAACTGGCCTCTGGGAGTGACGAGCCTCCCACAGTTCGCATGCTGTGTGCATAGAAATGGGGGGAGACCGAGGAAATAGCAAATACGAGTTAGCAGACATCTTGCTACATTCCGGCTTTCTCTCTACCACATGGCAACTGCCAGGCTCCGGCGAGTCGCATAGTCTCTTTAGAGAATAAGCTGTATGCCTAAACAGACCCGTTTGTGTCTGGGCTGCCTCATTCTGATGATCTGAGTCCAGAATAAAGCACGATGGGAAAACTACTTTGAAACTTTGAAATCCTGTATGCATAAAGGCATTATTTTTGATGTTCTAAGACCAAATGCGACTTAAGGAGCAGCGAAGCTTGTTGGAAATTTGGGACAAACACTCCCACACGATGTTTTGAGTCTCAGCACAGCATACTTGTGCTTCTTCCAAAGTCTGCTGACATTGGAATTGCTGGCTTCTTTTATCTTTCGTGCAGCTGAAACCATTACAGGTAGTTGTAGACAATCTCCTGAAGTTGCTTGTGATAGCGTGAAATCTTATGCTTTAGTACACAGGGAAGAGTTCACTCATAGTCAGCAGCACATATTACTGCCTAATCTTTTATTCTTTTTTCAAGCGACACTTTAAAAGAGAATAAACATATCTTTAAATTAAAAAAGTTTAAATATGGTTTTAATTAAAATAGAATTGTATCACTTTCCCCTTCCTTTCTATCCTTCAGCAACTCCCAGCTACTCTTTCTTAAATCCCTCCTATAGCTCGATAGTCTGTTTTTCTTTATTACTACTACATATGTCTGTGTGTATGTGTGCACACACATATGTGTGTATGCATGTGTATGCACAAAAATATGCAAATACAACCCACTGAGTCCATTTTTGTTGTTTGTGGGTATATGGTTTCATGGTGACCACTCTGCATTTGGGCAACCAATAAGGGCTCACCCCAGGGAGAGGCTAATTCTCCTCCCAGCAGTCATTAGTTGCCTGTAGTTCTTTGTCTAGGGGTAGAACCCCATGAAAATTTCCCTTTCCAGATTACCTAGTCAGCTTCCTGGGGCTACTGAGGTCATGTACCTTAGAAAAGAATTTACCACTACCATTTTCCTACACCAGTATAAGTCTTTACTACATTTTCTAAATCTTATCCTTATAGCCACAGATAAGTGTAGCTACCACCCCCACATCAGGTCCACTTCTCCTTACAGGAAATGGAAACCATCAAAGAAAACTACAACTGGACACAGTGCAGAGATCAGGAGATTGTGGGAAGCCCAGCCCAATGGCTACATCTCCATCACAGCTCCTGTGGCTCAGGGAACATCATTAAAGAAGGGATGAAACTCTGTAAGAGTCAGAATATGAGGGTGTTGGCTGTGAAGCCGTGTTTCCCAGAAATAGCCACATAAACAAGACCAGAACAATGGCAATATATGATGGCATACCCATTTATTTTTCAGTCTTCAGGACTCATATCTTTGAATTCATTCATGTTTTATTGGCATTCAAATATTATCAGGCACTTCAGGTTTGGTTATTGTACCAGGCTCTGGAAACAAACTAATTAAAAGATATATCATCCACCCTCATCTAATTTATGTCATTGGGGGTGATAGACAGGATGCCAACAATCGCAGGACAACAATAATGGCTAATGAGAGTGAAGGCATATGAAAACATTGCAAAAACCAAGACGGGTATATCTGGTCTATTTTGTATATGAGAAATGAACAGGCATGTTACTAATAGAGCAGCATAGACCAAGAGCAGATTAAAATAAGCACAGTATACTCTCTCAAGGAACTCATTCAGATAAAAAAGAATACAGGGACCAAAAAACAAGACTGGGTGAGAATAAGGTTGAAACTGTTTTCAGGGGTCAGACATTTTCAGGCTGGCATGGTAAGTGGCATTTGATGATGAACTATGGAAGAGTTGCCAATGATATGAATAGTTTGCCTGCAAGAATAATTCTTCAGTGATAGCCAAATGGCTGGGGATGGGACTCAGTAGTAGAGTGATTGCCTAGCATGTATAAGGCCCTGGGTTCAAACCTCTTAAACACACACACATACACACACACACACACACACACACACACACACACACACACACAGAGCAACAGAGCAAACAGGTCACTTTGAAAGTTATAGAGGTCATTTCGAAGGTTATTGCTTCAAGTGAAGCAGGAAACCACTGATCATTGCCCCTAATTGGTGCACTTGCAGTTGGTGTGGCTAAGAGGACATGAAATAGGATTAGGGTGTTCCTTGATCTGACTCAGAAAATAAGAAGAGAGAGGGAAGGAAGGAGGGAAGTCAAAGGAAACAAAAGAAGAAAGACAGAGGGGTGTGTGTGCTGGGGGTGTCTAGAATCACATAAGGTCACACAAGAGGTGGACATTTACTGGATTATCAATTAAGCTTTTGTGGCCTTTATAAGACTTCTTATTTGGGAAGACAGAAGTGAATCTTCTGTCTTTAGGGGCATTTCTCAAGGGGTATGGGCATTTATCAAGGTATAGGGGCATTTCTCAAGGTGTAGGGGCATTTCTTAAGGTGTGTGATCACTCCTTGCTAGTCCTGCCAATGAATAGCACAGCAATGAGTGAACAGAGATCACTCTGAGAGGGATATCAGTTTTTAGGTTACTGCTCTAAGCGAAGTAGCCAATAAATAGCATTGCAGAGGCCACAGAGTCAAGAATCCCTGTCCAGTGTGGGCTACACACACAGACAATCTTTGCTCTTGGCTTCCCCACCCACCTGGCTGCTCTGCAGGGTGGAGCTTTCCCTTATGACTTTTCCTTCTCTTCCTCTTCCCTATCATAAGTGTCAGATGAACACCAAGGTTCAATGATTATTCCCACATACTCCAGCTCCTTTTCATCCTTTTCTTTAGCTGAAGTTACCTCCAGTCTATCTCTTATACATCTAGTCATGTCTTGGAGACATCATCTATATATACAGCTAGGTATTGTTAATCGCCTATCTTCCTAGATATGCTTTATAGACTTTTAAAATCAGCCTACCTAAACTCACTTTTGATCTTTTCCTTGTAGTATTCAGTATCACCTTGTGGTGCTCACTAAGTCTATAAATGCTATAGTCTGATGCAGGCAGCAGTGTTTGTGCTAGGATATTTAATCTTTATTTTTGAGGAGGGGCAATTTGATCATCTGAAAGTCTGAACTCTTCACTGGATGCCTACAAAGTCTTTGAGATTTAATGGAAGTAACTGGCTGCATGGGAAACAGTAAGAATGAGATAGAAGACTGCATAAGCCAATGTTTGTCAGCTCTAGTTGTGGGTGGTAATCAGCAGAGGCATTTTAAGAAAATGTGACTACCTCTTTTGACCCGTTTTGCCTGAGTATTGATATTCTCCTTGGAGACCCCAGGGAGCTTTTAGTACACACTCAGGGTTGATAATCACTGACATAAGCCTAAAGAAGAGGGAAAGGGAGAATAGTTTTATTACTGTGAGAAAAGTATTAATACAATTTAGGAAGTGAATTCTTAAGTAGTGAATATGCACCTGAGCATATTTTAAAGATTTTATGGCAAAGACAACTACATTAATAGATTGACTCAAAGATACTTCTCAAAGTGAAATTCTGCAGAACTTGATTATGTGGTACAAACCAAGTCAAGAGTTCAGAGACCCTGTCAAGTTAGGATAAGCTGAAAGGCTGCTGGTAACTTCAAAAGGTATGTCACAGGAGGTCAATTTTAATGAATAGATGTATACTTACATGTGGTTGGTACAGTGATAGTATGAACTACACTTTGATTTGATGCTTCATGACCGATACTACCCTCTGTATGTAGCTTCCTTATGTATGTATGCTCACAATTACATAGGAAAAACTTATAACCGTGTTTGAGTCTATTGGCCATATGCCGTAAGACTAGCTCTATGGAATGTTTCAGAGAAGTGCATCAATAAATGCAAGCTTCAGTTTTTTGATAAGGACTATATAATGTAGACCAGTCAACAAAGATAAAACACATGGGACAAAGCAGCTAATCATTCTTGTTTCAGCATAGTGGATGATTTGTCCCTACTGTGTGCTGTGAACATGGTCAACAGAAGCCTCTTCCCTGTCAGTATGTGTAAGCCAGTTCTACATGTAATCCTCTATTCTTTGCTTTGTTATCATTTTATTCTTGTCACTTTCATTACTTTCTGGAACTGTGTACTTAAAGCAGTATTTATATATTTGTTTACAGGCCAGCTTCCTTCCCTTAGAAAAAGAGAGACCAAAGACATTTTGTTGGGAGTCTCTAGAATTAAGGCAGTGATGGGCAAGCAAAACCCTGAAGAAATACTTGTTGCCTAAGTGAAGGGTGCTTGTGTATCAGACTCACATCAAGCCAAGGCTAATGTAGTGAAGAAACCACTTCCCTTGGTCTGACAGGATGAAACATGAGTCACCTGCAGGGCAAGAAAATGCTGGTGAAGAAGAGAGAGTGCTCACTACACAGCCTCTGAAGGCATCCGCTAATGTTGTGCATGAGCCATTTCTTTGCTATGGTTATCTGTTTAATTAGTTTCACATGTGGCTTTCTCTATGCCTAGAATTGATACGTATTTAATGTTCACATTCCCAAGTGGTCTTGATAGGGTAGCTACGAAAGTGAGCTTGAGAAACTGCCTGGCATGAGGAAAACAGGATAAGCCTTTGTAGGTCTTATTGTAATAGGTCACTAGTCATGTTGTGAAATCTATAAACCCTTAGAAGGCTGGGTTTTTTGGTTCCAAGTACCCTTATGGATATTTAATTCCAGTGGCATCCATGCAAATTTCCCAAAGCCTTTTGGAATGGTTGGGGTTGATCTCAGTCATGGCTGTGTCCTTGATTGCAACAAGGGCAACAGGAGCACACGGAAACCTTTGAATAGTACTGGGCTTAGGTAAGCAAATGCACATTTTCTTCCAATACAAATTATAGCTACCAGCTTATAGGAGTCATGAGTTTGTTAAAGGGCCATCAACCTTTTCATTGTTGTTCAATGCCATTTCCAACAATAGCACCCTAGACACAAACAGGTGGCCATAATTGGCTACTGCTCCTCTCATCTAGTTCTTAGGGGACAAAATGTGGATTTCAAGATCAGACCACAGATTTAACTCCAGGGTGGAGTGAACCTCAGATGGTCATGCTCATTTAAGAAGGAATTTTAAACAGCTTGACATCTGGCTAGAGCGGAGGGGGATAAGGGAAATATGTCAGAGTTGCTCCTAACCAGACCTTTCTTTCCCACACAAAACCACATACAGCTCAACAAAAACCTACGACTAGTGACAGAGAAAGTAAAACAATTGTTCATGGTGCCCAGAGAAAAGTGAATCAACATGCAAAAACAGGTACAGGTCTAGACAAATTCTCCCAGAATTCATGTGTGTGTGTGTGTGTGTGTGTGTGTGTGTGTGTGTGTGTGTGTGCACTTGTGTATGTGCCCATGTGTGTATGAGTGTGTGTGTGCTAGTGCACTAGTGTATGTGCTCATGTGTACATGCATGTGTGTGTATGTGTGGTTTATGCATGTTTATATGCTCGTGTGTGTGTGAAGGCTAAAAGTTGACATTAGTTGACTTTCCACAGACCTTACTTTTTGTAAGGTCTCCCACCGAACTTGGAGCTTACTAGACTCCCTGGACATTAAGCCTCAGGAAACCTACTTCCCAATGCTAGGATTATAGGCACTTGTTCCTATGCCTAGCTTTTTACATAATAGGTGCTTGGGATTTGAACTTGGTTTTCATGATTATGAGGCAAGTACTTTACTGACAACCATCTCTCTAAATCTGTCACAGCATCTAAAAGAAATTACAAACTCCTCCCATGTTTCTCTCTTCCAAATCCATGCTCTCTTTATTGTTTTTATGTATGTATGTGTGTGTATCCAGTGGTTTTATATGTAAATGGAAGGTGCTATGCAAGCTGCGAAGGAGAGGGGCAATTGGTAGTCCTACCCATCTGAAAAGCCTATAAACCACAACCGTGACCAGACCAGCCAAATTTCCCCAATGATGCAATAGTGGCACCTTCATCTAGGGGTAACCGCAACAGTTGTCTCACTGGATTTAAGGTCTCTCAATAGGAGAATTCATGCTTGGTACTGTAAGCCTGCCAATCACCACGGCTGAAGAGATCCTAGACCTGAAAGGGGACCCTACCACTTTCCTAAACCAATATAACTTCTAACTGGGTAAAATGACAATGATAATGCTTCTTTTGTATGGTTGTCCACTAAAGTCAAGACTGTAGGCTTGCTCATTTTTCTTGAAGTAAAGAACTAAGATATTTAATAAGCTCAAAGAGTGAAATTTTAAGGAATAAGAAATAACAAAAAATGTATCAGCCTTGTCATCTGTTGTTTAATTTTATCAATACAAGGTACAGATCAATTAATTTGTAATTTGTACAAGCCTCTCATCTATGATGTACAAAATGTCCAAACTTCTCAGAGCACTGATGCATCAATAAGCGTACAACAAAGCTTAAAACAGAAGGAGAATTGAGGTGATGCAGAAGATGGGGTAGAGAATGCCCTCTTATTCCAATTGCCCTATTCCCTACTAGAGGTTTAACCTTAGCCTTTATAGTAGTCAACAACAGCTATACTGTGTCTAAATAATGTTGATCAAAATGAAAAAAATAAGCACTATGCATTGACCAGAAGACTATAATTAAATAAAGTCCCATGACTAAACATGACTGAGTAAGTATGTTTAGTATGAGGCTCTCAGCTTCCTAAAATTAATTAGCTCCCTAATGAAAGTTGTCTGCTGTCAGAATAACCAATTTACTTTTTTTCAACAATCTAACTGTACCAGTTTTCAATTAAGATTCAAAAAGCCAAGTCCTGATGAACAAGGAAATTATAAATCATTTATGACTGCCCTACTTTTATGTAATGTTCCATCTATTATTCGGCTTTAATTCTCTAGCATGCTTTTTAATTTGTGAAAAATTAATGCTGAGGTTATTTTATAAAGATTATAACCTCTTTGATGGTAGCTATTGTGGAAAGCATATTCTGAAATGAAGAATTCCTTCCTTCAAATTTAGGAAGCAGATTCCTGAATTACTCAATTAAACTTTAATAGTTTATTTTTGTTTAAATGGCATATACTGCAGCCCAGGGATTTCAACAAATCAAGAGCCATCACTTTGCCTTAATTCATAACTGGCTCAATTATTTTTCAGACATTTTTATTAGTGTTTTTTTCTGTTTAGAAGTTAAGGGCTCAGGGACATTCACATCTTGAAGATTGTCCAATGTTTAAGACTTTTCAGTCCAAATTCCATTCAGAAAAATTTTCTGGGAATGTGTAACGCCAATGCTCAGCCCTCAGCTCCCTTTGATGACCTCTCACAGCACTGCTTGCTGCCCAACACCCCTCCCTTCATTACATTTCACAGCCATATGACAACCTTGAGTTAAAGCCATGTTCCAGGCAAATATTTTAGTTATAAAAAAACCGAAAAAACAACCCAATAGCTTCTCTTAGGCAAAGGTAGAGGAGAAAAGATTTTGTGTATACACAGAAAAGGTCATTTCATTGGTGGCAATAATGGCCATGCCTTGTGTAAGTTGTAGCTTAGAGCTGGAATTTCTCCTCCAACTCTTGGGCTATATTATTCCTTTCTTCTAGTATATGAGTGGAATGGCCGCTAGTTCCTAATGCCCAGCATAACAAATCTATCCAAGCATCCACTACCATCTTGACATGTACCATTTTTTCTTGGTTTATGTCTCAAAAGGAAGAGCCCCAAAAAGGCTAAACTTGTCTCCTAGGAATGCTGTTTGCAACAGACCAAACTATAAGGTCCTATTCAGCAAAGTCTAAGGTGTATTTGGCTCAGGATGTTTTTTCTGGACCCATCAGCTATGGCCAAGAGCAGAGGGTCATAATCATAACTAACCACATAATCAAGACAGCTGTTTCTCTAGTGTCTATGGGAAGATAGACATCCATGCTGAAATTGTTTTTATTAAGATTACTTGTACTAAGTATATCAAAGATGTAAGGTTCATTTATAGCTAAGTTCTCATAAATGTTGAATGTCATTATAAATTCAACAATCATTACCATCATTTATTCATCCATGGAATATTTATCAATCTCCAACTGTGACAGCTGGTGTCTTGCTACAGACATAAGGATAAAAAGGTCTTTATTTGGAATAAAACAGATCCTGAACTTTAAGCAACTGATGTGAGACAGTTCTAAGAGTGAGATGATCATCTCTTTCTCTCTAGAGATAGAAAATATTGCCTGAAAGAAAATAGAAGGAATAAAGAAATGATGATTAGGGGTATCTGACCTACATATTGGTGGATCAAAGGCTGGGAGTTAGGCTGAAAAGAAAATACCCACAAGGAAGATTTAGCTAACCTATAAGGGTTAGAATGTTGCTGAGTGACATACTGCATTTTCTGCTTGGTAAGGATACCTGAAGATTAACACAAAGTGTTCTGACATCCAAAAATTATTCTTCCTGACATAATTATCTGAACAAATAGTCTCTGTTAGACATGTTAATGATGTGGCTTTGAATTGTTATTGTAATCTCAGCCATTTCAAGTACAACAAAGTAAACGAGGCCAGATATACTCTTGTTTGTAGAGTAGCAGTGACTAATGTGAGTGAATGGGGGCGGGAGGTGTCACACATTCTCAGGAGGTGTCACTGTGCAGCCATGTGGATACCAGGCACCTTGATGCCAGCTCTCACAATTAAAAAATACACTTGAAATGAAAAATTAAAAAGAAAATTTCAACATATGAAAAATTAAGTTTCATCAAAATATCCCTGGGCTGCATCCATCTATTCAGGTTGATGCCCATCGGGTCGCAAACTGTCTTTGGTGGTGAAAAGTATACAGTGGTTTTGGTACACCTTGGCTTGGAGGAAGATCATATGGGAACTACAGTTCCTTTGTTCCAAGGGTTGATGGGGCAGCGGTAAACTGTCCAAAGAAGGGGATCATTATCGATAGTGTTAGTTAGACGTGTAGGTTGAGAAAGAGGCTCTACCAAAAGATGTCTGTGTCTTAAATCTCAGAACCTTTAAATTTCACTACATATGGAAAAAATGTACTTGGTAAATGAGAATAAGTGAAGAATCTTGAAATGGGAGGTTATCCTGAATTGCCTGTGTGGGTTCAATGAAATCACAAAAACGGCGGCTCAAAGTCAGACACAGAACATCTGGCAGCCAGTGGAGAGGTTGGAAGGATTCCATTTCTAGAAGAGGACTATTAGTGAAGGCACAAACATGGCTTTTACAAGTTGGGAAAAGAAACAGTTTCCGCCCTAGAATATCTAGAAAGAAAAAGATCCATAGAAATCCTAACTTTCGTCTGTGACTTTTGTACATCTGCCCTCCAAAAGAATATGATTATGTCTTTTTATTTTTCTTAAAGCCACCACATCTCTGGTTCTTTCTTTTCTTACAACCATTAATAGGAAGCCAATATGGCAAGACTTAGGCATCCTCCTTTGATCCAGGAAAAAGGCTGCAGGAAGAACCAGTGAATGGACTTTGCTATCAGACTCAGGCCATGCATTTAAGAACTCCCTGTCACCAAGGGAAACTACTGTGCATTAGAAGGTCCTTTTAATGTGACCTTCTCAGAAGGAAAAAAATCTCATGCTAGAAGCTCAGGAGAGTAACTTCCAATCACCTCTATCCTTGACCAGACACATTCTTATACCTACATATGATAGCACAACATGGTAGAAAGAACAGCAACTTCAAAATGAAATGAAAATGCTTTCTGCATGACAGATTACCTGAGGTTTGATATCACCATCTACAGAGCACCGTTTTATCTGTAGTTTCACTTTCCAACTTCTCTTACTCATGGTTAATCTCATCCCAAGGTCAGGGGTGTTTGTGGAAGATGGGGGGTGGAAAGACTATAAGAGCCAGAGGTGCTGGATAACCTCAGGGAAATAGTGTTTCCCAGATACAACTGAGCAGATGAACTCACAGCAATTGTAACAGAATGTACAAGATCTGCACAAACTCCAGCTAGACAAAAACCCCAGCATACAGGGCAGGAGGGCACATATTTAATCTCACCAGTAGCTGAGGCAATATTAGCATTTGATGTTTGCTGGGAGACAGAGGAGACCTGGGTTTTTCTCCGTTAATAATGTGACCCCATACCAGAGCAGGTACTAATCCCAAGACTATGTAGGCAATACAAACTAGACTTTATAGGGAAAGGGGGGAAAGAACAAAGTATGAGCAACATTATATAGATTGAGTATTATATTTATTTTATTACATAATTATTATATTTAGGAATATATATATATATATATATATATATATGCATGTAATAACAATTAATGAAAAAAAAGGAGCCATGAAGTTAAAGAGAGCAAGGAGCGGCATCTAGGAGGATTTATGAGGAGGACAGGGAAGGGTGAAACATTGTAACTATATTATAATCTCAAAAATTAAAATAAATATAACCTCAAAAAGGCAATCTCAAAATTGAATAAGAAGGGATGGGAGGGCTGAGAGAGTAATAAGGGGGGGTGGAGTTGAGGGGCATAAATATGTTCAAAATTCATTGTGTAACATTCAAGAAATAATAAAAAAACTATTTAAAATAATAATGGAAAATTTCAGAAATAATTCAAAGGTTCTAAAGTGTGTGCTGTTGTTCTTAGCAGTATGATAAAACATCATACCATCCCTTCTCACTGTATCTGGTACCTGAATCAAACGTTTTCAGCCATATCAGTGTTCTACATACCGCTTACCTGTCAGCTGCTTTTTAACCCGTCCTTGCACTGACTATCACAGAATCACAGTGCTTGTGTTTAAATAATTCATGTAAGGTACTCTGGTGCTGTGTCATAATGCCTACTTCATTATCTCACTTCATCTTATTGTATAAGCATTGCATCATCACAATACAATAAGATCAATCGATTGATAGATCAATCAATAGATAGGATTAAAAACAATACATAATTTCATTAAAGTACATTGCTCCAATTCTTCTATTTTATTACCAATCCCTTACTGTTCTTAATTAAGCTTTTCATAGGTAGGTGTATATAAGATAAAACAGTATACTTAAGGGCCAGTATCACCTGAGCTTTGGGGTGTCTATTATGGTTCTTGAAATGTATCCTTAGTAGAAAAGGAGGAGAACAGTGTAATAGTATCAGGCAGAGCTTGAAGATGAGGGATTAAAACTCGTAAATTAGTGACTGATGAGTAGCAGGGGCTCAATAAATAAAGTTGTTTTTCTTATTCGCTTAGTGTTGCCCTTTATTTTATAGATCCACAGTTATCACAAGATCATCCCTACAAAGCTTTATAAATTAGCAGCCCAATGGGAACAAAGATCTTCAAGCCTCAACTCCATGCTCTATTTCCTCAAAGACAGCAAGAGAACTGTGCAGCTGCTGCTGACGCTGTTACAATGCTAGGCTTATAGTGCAGCCTTCTGTTGCCTGAATGTCAGAAAGATGAGCAGTTACAAGAAAGCCCTGACACCTTGAAGCCATCCTGACAACCAACATGTCCACTGTTGTGAATGTTTGTTAGAGAAGGTTGTCCACTGTGTGCGTATAGCATGCAGCAGGGGGAGGTTTGCAAAGACCAACAGTTAACATTTTCACATGAGTATTCACAGGGGCATTGTATCCCTTGAGCCAAGAATCTCTAAAGCAGCATAAATTCAGAGAGCGCTCATCCTTAAAAAACAAAACAAAACAACAATGGACATAAATGAATCTTGAAATGAGTCAAAGATGCAACCAAGACTTGGATTACAGATGTTTAGTAGAATCTGGAATCTCAAACATCCAGACAAGACATTCAGTGGATCAAGAAAGAGCTGCTAGTTTTAAGGCCTTGCAGCATGCTGCAAGACTGTGCTTCGAGGGTAAACAGACCACCATGGTCATCCACATCTGACTTCACTCAAAGACTGAGGATGGAACTCCTCGGACAAATGGTGACAAACCCAACAGCAGCAAACTCACCCTCAGGGTGAAAGTTGAAGTCAAGTTCATCTTTGTAAGTTTCGGTGCAACACACTGCTGTCACTCCCACCGCTGAAGAGTCCATGTCTTATTTTTTATTGTTGAGAATATAATTGTAACATTTATCCCTTTTGCTCCCTTAAAACCCTCCCATATACTGATTCCCACTCCCCTTTAAATTCATGGCTTCTTTTGTCATTGCTATTGTGTGTATATAAGTCTATACGTCTACATTACTAAATATAACATGCTCATTCTATATGATGTGATTTGTATGTATATTTTCATGGCTGACCATTAGCACAGTGCAATCAACTGATGCGCTCTTCCCTGGGAAGGACCAGCACTTTAGCTCCCAGGTTTCTTCAGTTACCTATTGTTCTCTGTGTAGGGTTGAGGCCTCATTGGCTTTTTCCTGTCAACTTTAACATGTCCATTGGTGTCATCCTCCATGTCTTTTCTATATTACAGATGCTAGAGTCGCCTTGGCTCCTGACCTGACTTGGGCTGCTTAAATAATTCCCCAGGAGGCCTAGTTCACTCTTTACCTTCATAGGAAAAAGTAGACAAAGTCACATCTGTTCTCTTAGAACAAGGTTTGGAGTCTCTGGTTCCTCTGGGGTAGTAATGTACACTCTAAACTAGTATCAAAAGGGCATGCTGCAAAAGCAAATGGCTTTTCCATAAGCTAGAAAAGCAGCCACCTCCTATGACTAGGCAAGACTTCCAGCGGAGAGATTGGGACACCAACCCAGCCACATAACCTTCAACCTACAGTCTGTCCTGCCTATGGGATATGCTGGGTTAAGGATGGCACAGAGATTGAGGGAGTGGCCCATCAATGACTGGTCCAACCTGAGACCCATGCAATGAGAGAGAACCCACCCCTGACACTGCCTGGAACACCAGGATGCAGAGGCTGGATGACCCAGAGACCTAGGATTGAACCAAACAGGACTGGAGAAAAAAAAAGTCAATGTAATGATGTCTAGTGATATTCTGCTATGCTTATAGTTGTTGCCCAGCCCAATTGTCACCAGAGAGGCTTCATTCAGCAACTGATGGAAACAGATGCAGAGACCCACAGTCAAATATTAGCTTGAGCTTAGGAAATCGTGAAGAGTGGGAGAGAGGATTGTAAAGTCCAGAGGGGTCAAGGACATCACAAGAAAACCCACAGAACCAACGAACCCAGCTCATAGGAGCTCAGGGTCTGAATTGACAACCAGGGAGCCTGCATGGGAATGACCTAGGCTCTCTGCATATATGTGACAGTTGTGTAGCTTGGTCTTCTTGTGGGACTCCTAACAGTGTTTTCATTGCTGGGCAGTGATGCATATGCCTTTAATGCCAGCACTTGGGAGGCAGAGGCAGGCAGAGTTTGAGGCCAGCCTGGTTTACAGAACAAGTTCCAGGACAGCCAGAGCTACACAGAGAGACCCTGCCTCAAATACAAAACAAACAAAAAACAACAAAAAAGAAAGAAAAGAAATGCCATGATTGCTCTGGATGGCAAGTTCCACAATATATAAAATCATAATGTACTCCCTATATACATGTAATTATTATTAGACAATTAAAATAAAAGTTAAGACTATATATATCCAGATTTTGGAAAATTTACTGTCATTATTAGAACAAATCATGCACTAATGGTGGAATTTTGTTTTGGGCAAGCTTTCAGGAAAAATATATATGTTTGGACTAGGAATTGATAAAAGATTGATGCAAGCTAGGCAAACACTCTCCCACTTGGCTACACTCCCAGCTGTGTGTGTGTGTGTCTACATATATTTATAAATAAATATACATTTGAGCAGAGGATCTCTTATCACCTCAAATCATGCCTTACACTCATCTTCATAAGGGATAGCATTGTAGGAAAGCAAGCAGAATTTGGAGAGGTAACAACAGAGGTTTCCAGAGTGGTTTTTGAACTTAGTCTTGAAAAGATAGACTTCATTTTTCTGGACAAAATAATAATGAAACTAAATTTAGTAGGTTATTTTTAAGTATGCACTGACTATTTTTATATAAAATAGGCATATGGATGTTCCATAAAAATCAGGAATAGTGTTAATTGGAGTGATAGATTTTTAAAGGTCATTGGCTTTTTTGAGGTCATCTGAAATATATATGTAAGTGAAACTTCCGTTCAGATACATAGAATTGTTCTTATTCAATAAAAGGTCATGTAACAGCACATGAAATATTCTTCATAAATATGAGGCTGTTCAGTACATGGACACTAGAAGTGTTTGTCTGAGTTCAGACCCATGATGATGACATGTTGGCCATTATAAATGTCTTCCAAAGAAAGGATAGCAGGAGTATCCTTATGTTTGTTCATACAATTATGCAATTTATTGTGTTTATTTACTTGTTTTTGTTGTGATGGTGGTACTAGGGATTGAACTCAGGGCCTTATATATGCTAGGCAAATGCTCTATCACTAAACTACATCCCCAGTCCTCTTCCTACAACTGTTTCATTATTTTTAGAGAAAGTGCAAAGGTATGGTGGTGAAAATCCCTAAATGAGACAGGGTTTTCAATCAGTGACTATTAAAACCCACCCAGAAATATGTACTGTTTCTATCTAAAGAAAGAAAACATACCACTAGATCTGTGCTGCTCTCAACTTCTGTCAGAAGGCTTCTTTTTGAAGTAAGAAATGGCTAATGCAGATGCTTATAACTGGTCAAAGTGATGAGTGTAAATAACTTTGAGTGCTCAGTTGTGATTAGGTCATCTACATCAACCTCCCACAATCCAAGGTGCAAGGAGGAGCTTCTGAGAAGGGATGTTTTTAAAGGACATAAGAACTGATGGATGAGAAAGAGAACTTCGAAATGTAGTGGTATTTGCTCTGGTTGTGACCTTGGGCTATATGGCTGGAAGGAGGTGCTTCTTGTCCTTGCACGTGACCTCTTAAAAGGAAAGGGAGAAGGGTCATGAGGTCCTTCTCCCTGCTTCCTGCTGTGATCAAACTGCCAGGTGGATTTGCTCCCAGTTAGATCAGAGGACAGCTTCAGCTGTCTACTCAGTTCTGTATTCGTGAGTGTATTTCCTCAATTTATATCTTAACAAATTCTCTTACACTCCTTAAGCAGTCTCCCGTGGATTTCTCACTTTATCTGCGCCCAATGTGGGGCACAAACCCACGACCCTGAGATTAAGAGTTTCATGCTCTACTGACTGAGCTAGCCAGGCTCTGTGGATTTCTTGCTTTAGCAAAACACTGACTTGTGGACATGACATGGCCAATGCACACATCAGTTCACAACAGCTGTGGTTCCTTGGGCACAGCCTGCAAAAGATGTAGCCAGTCAAAATTCCAGCATGGATGGCGAGGTTATGAGGACTTTCCCCTTAGCAGAACAGTATTGGCAGCTTCTGAGTACTGAGGGAGGGAATATTATTCTTCTTTGGACTTACAGTTATTGGTAGGTTGCTTATGCCTCAGTGGATGCCACACACCCATGCTTATATGGATAGCACTAATTGTATTCGGGGGTTATTCGTAACAATAAAGGAGGGAGACTTGGGATATGGGGAGTGAAAAGAGGTAGGGGGATGGGGGCAGTTGGAGGGAGGTAATGGTGGATGAGTATAATCAAAATACATTGCATAAATATATAAAATTTTCAAAGAATAAAAATATTATTTTAAAGAAATTTAAAAACAATTTAATGATATTTGATATTTATGCATTAAAAAACATTTCTGAAGGGAAACAGGAGTAGTGGATCTAGGAGAGGTGTGGGGTGGGGGACTGAGAGGAATGGACGGAAGGGAGGCTGTGGATGGGATGGATTGTATGAAGATGAGAGAATAAAGAGAAGAAAACCACTTTCACATACAATCATTCCTTTGATCCTTATTAAAATCACTGTGAGAGAAACTGGGATGATTTAATATTCTAGTTTTCATGAGAAATAGATCCAGAATATCTGATCCAGACTTTCTTTTGTGCTTCATGTATTTACATTGAAAGAAGCCATCTCTTATTTTCTGATCTATCTACAAATGAGTGAGATCGCTAGGTGATATATCCTTGTTACAAATATGGGTATCTAGTAATTGTGAAGATTTCACCACGACAAAATAACTGAGTTGCTCATTTTCAATGATTTAAAATAGAACTTGGAGACTCATTTCTTCTTACCCTTCCTCACTGTCTGGGTGACTTTTATTGTCTCTGTCACAAAATACTCGAGGAAAAATCTTAATGGTAGGAAGGTTTATCTTAGCTCACCGTTTCTGAAGTTTTAATCCCTCATAGCAAAGAAAGCATGGAGGAGTCCACGGTGGACTCCTCACCTCTCAGCAGTAGACAGAAAGCAGAGAGATCAGGTCAGAGCCACAACTGCTCAAAATCTGCTGCTAAGTGGTCCACTTCTGTCAGTGAGGGCCCATATCCCAAAGGCTCCATAGCCTTTCAAGAAACAATGTCACCAGCTAGGGACCAACTCTTCAAATGCATGCAACCGTGGGCAACCTTTCACACTGAAACCCTATTGGTAGGTGCAATTAAATCCTTGAGAAACTAATTTATGCCAATCAAAATGCCTAGAAAATAGAGGGATCAGTGGTGCTACTTGGAATGAGAAATAGCTGAATGGGGATCAGGATTCTTAAAGCTACTTTCATTGGCGTAGTTTCATCTCTACTGGAGCTGGCAACAAGACCAAGATCCATCCAGAAACCATGTTTGCTGAATTAAAAAGAAAAATAAAAGTAAGTTGAAATCAACAAAAAAAAGTTCTAAGGACCCAAGGGTTTTTCTCAATATGGTTTTTCTATGCATTCTTAGATGAGGATTAGCTTCGTAGATCCAGGAGAGCTAGGTGTAGAACCACAGGCATCACATTACCTATCATTCCATAGACCATTTCCACTGTCATCTTCTGGGGCCATTTGTCTATCTACAGGTTTTACCATGTGAACATCCCAGGGATATGGGTAAAAGGAAGTAAGACAGAAAGTCAAGTTCCAAGACATCATTGTTTAGGGCACTCCAAAGACTAGTGTTCATAAATTCTCAAGATATGCTGGCAGGATATAGGGAGGGAGAATGTCAGCATGAAACACAGAGAGTCCATCAGTATGTTATAATGGAGATTGGCACCCTTTCCTAATTAGGTTAAAAGGTTTCCCTTTTATGTGATAAATGGATTCTAAGACTATTAGTGCTATAGGTGGTTTGGCAATTGTGTTTAGAAGCCAGATCTTTTAACTGAACCTTATTAGTTAAGGATACCCTTGTATCAAGCTGCCATAATAAATTATACTCTTTAGGCTTTTCATTAAAAGTCATATTGACTAATGTTTAAATATTCTGTACAAATATCATTCTCCAGATTTTAAGTCCCAATTTCATACATATAAGTAATTAGGTGATTAGTAGAGGTGTGAAGGAACAGATCACTGAAGTCAGACACATAAGCAATGACACTGAGATATTTAGAAAGGGGTCAGGAAACTTTCAAAGCTAGCAGACCATATCACAATGATCTAGAACCCTCTAGAAGGAGTAAGTTATTCTTAAAAGCTTCTTCAAGAAACTGGCAAATATAATCTAATCTAAATGTAGACCTATGAGAGAGAGAGAGAGAGAGAGAGAGAGAGAGAGAGAGAGAGAGAGAGAGAGAGAATACAAAAAAAAACATTAAAATGCTACTGCTGTTAGAAGTAAATAGTGGGTACTCTGGCTAGTACTTATTGGTAGAAATGCCAATTATGGTTAATTTTTGTGAAAAAAATCTCAGCTATATGCTACTTCAACTCATCAACCTTATTTCTGAGAATCTTTTACATAGAAATGAAACACTTTGGTATAGCAATATAGGCTTAAAGATGTTTACAGCATTCTTCAGAGATCAAAACAAAGGTAGAAATGATTTGAATTATAGATGAATGTTTGAATAAATTATGTTATAACCATACTGTAAAAGGCATGCACCATTGAAAATATCAATTATATGGCTGAGGAGTTTGCTGGAGGAAGAATGCTTGCCCAGCACACACAAAACCAATTCCTCACACCTTATACACACACACACACACACAAAACCCACATAGAATCATAATAATTAGTTAGGAAAAGTTTTAATGAAGAAACCACTGAGACAGAAAGGAAAAAGGTACAGAGAATAGTACATCCTATATTTTGTCATTTTTGTGGTATACAAACTGACAAAAATCTCTTCATAAGGCTATGCATTTATACATGCACCATATTTTATTTTTAATGTATGCATGTATTTCTGTGGTTAGTTCAACTGGAAAATTACAAAGCAAAGAATACACATTAATTTCTTAGTGTCCAGGAGGAATGGTGCTCAGTGGAAGAGGATGGTATGTAAAGACACAAGGGAGAAGGAATGTGAGGAAACAGTTAAACAAAAATGACCAATAGCACAGCCTTTAATTCCAGCACATAGGTGCATATCTACTACGCATTCCAAGCTAACCTGGTCTACCTAGAGAGTCCTAGGCCAGCACAGATAACGTACTGAGATCTTGTCTCAAGCAAAACAAAAGAAACAAAGAAAAAAACAAAACAAGACTGCAGTAAAGTGAAATAATTTTTCATTTGGGTAAAAACACATGTGCATAAATTTATGCACGTGTAAAGAAGCTAACAATAAATAAGTGGAGAAGCTAAGTTCACCTTATAAAATGGCTATGGCAAAAGGAGACAGAAAGAGCAATTTCTAAAAGAAGACAAAGAAAAAAATCTAAGCATAAAACAATTAAAATTCTGCATAGCAAAGGGAAATGTGACCGTAGAAATAATAGTCTAGGAAGAAGTACCTGCAACCCACAGGCAGGATGAAAAGAATTATGATTTAATAAACAAACATCAGTTGCAAAGCATCAAGAAAAAGATAATAGGCCCAGTAGACAAGATGAAAATAAGCATTTGTATGAAGAAGTATGAAGAAGAGATGGATAGCTGAATAGCGGATCCACTTGAATGGAGCTTGTTTTTTTCCCCCATAATCAGAGGAAAGCAAATGTAAGCAACAGGCAGATTTTTCTTTTCCATGATTGGTGAAAATTTTTTTTAAAGGGACAATAATTCTAGTACCCTTGTATACTTTTAGTGGAAGGCAAAATTCTTTCAACTTTTCAGAAATATGAACTTGGTAACGTATTAAGGAAATATTCTTGGGTTAAGTAATCTTTCTACTAGAACTATATCATATATATCATGCACATAAATGTAAAAATATATATTTATGTCTAAGCTTTATATATACAAATATGCATATGTGTAGACATGTATTTTTCTTTTTCTCCAGCAATATATTTAAAATTGATTGTTGCAGCAGTTTTTTGACACAAACATGAAATGCATATGGAAGGAATACTTCAAATAATGCGGAAACCCATCAACTTTGAAGATGCACAGCCACAGGAAACACAATATTTATACTGGAAATGATAAAGCCATTTAGAAGTAAGCTATGTTATATTTCTATCAACGTATATCTGTGAACTATTATTAAGGAAAGAAAGTTACTGAGTATGGCCCAATTTTCAAAACAACACCACAAAAACTCTGTATTCATGTGGAGATATTTGACGCAAATGTGGAAGTTTCTCATCCCTACACAATTACAAAGTTAAGCCTCGTTTACTTAGGTTCTGTGTCAGATCTGGTCTCCCCTAAGAAGTTGGAAGCTACTCTGCATTTAAATTAATAACATCTTTCTTTCCAATTCTCCTTTTAAAGCAAAGCTGCTGTGTTAGCTATTGTTATGACAATCAATATAGTCACTGTGTTGATTTGCTTCATAAAATTTTCAGTGAGAGACCAGAGCAGGAGGCAAACATATCGCAAATATGAGCACATCCTGGATGATGAAAAAGATGTTTAGATGTTCAGCAGCTAAGAGGAGCATGCAGACACTTCATGAGATTTTCATGTGGCCTGGGGCAACATGGATTGCTAGCAGACAGATAGGTGCAGTAGTTGTGAGATCTGATATCAAAGACAAAACTACTATAGAGAGGTGTCCAGGCTCAGAGACACGGTGGTGACAATTGGCTCAGCAAACCAGGGGCACATAAGCAGGGCAGATGAAGTAATCAGAAATGAATATGAGCTGGTTTTTGGTCAGGCCACCACATGTATGGGGATATGAATTACTTAAAACTATAGTGTAAAGCGTATCTCATTGATATGAACAAGGCGTTCTCAACCATTTTGTTCCTATTGCAGAACTGAATTTTAACCTACATGTCATTCAAGAGTTCCACCGATTAGCTGTCAGTCCAATCACAGTGTGCTACGCATTGCAGAATACACTGATCCCAGAAAGACCCAAATTAGGCACCCAGGGTAGACACTAAGATTCCCAGTAAAAAGGAAAGGAACAGAGATTCAGAATCACTCATTGATTGTTCTCCCTCCCAAAGGTAAAACATGGCAGAATATGCATGTATGCTCAGAATCTGTTTTAAACTTAGTCTGTTTCCACTGTTTCAAGTTACTTACCCTGGCAATGAAGATCCATCCCAGCTTTGGAATTAGGTTGAAGCTGGAGCCTGATGAGTCATAAGCTGAACATACTATTATCCATGTGAGTTATCTCTGATAATTTCTTATTTTTTTGTCTCCAGTGAGTAAACAAACTCTCCTTGTGAAAGTTTTTCTGCCGGGTGACATTCACACTCAACTTGTTCATGCTGATTGCTATTTTGTTGAGGTGACCTTTTGTTTAGACAGAACATGTTACAAATGATTCATAGGCATATGTAATACAAAACGAAATTGAATAAAAAGCCAGGAAACAAGGAAATTGAATTAGAAGTAAAATGATTGAAGAAAAGAGAACATCCAGCCAAGGATGAGGTTGGTTCACAGAGTAAATCAGGCACCCTGTAAAGTTTTCTACATTTATTAGTGGTTGACCACAGATTTGGCTCTCAGCTTCTCAGTAGCCAAGAGAAAGAGCAAAGCCCGATCTGAAGCATTTTAAAGACATAATTATAAGGTAACCAGTGGCTCAGGAGAAATACAAGTATTCTTTGAACTGAGATGGGGAAGATCTATTTTCCATTGCAGCATATAATGTTGACAAGAGCAGCCCATTTTCATAAAGATCTTACTAAATGATAGGTACCATGTTGAACAATTCATCAGGATGACTTTTGTTAGTCTTTTATTTTTTCCCCCTTTTCACAAATAGAGAAACTAAAATAAGAAGTGTTAAGTAAGTCACTGAAAGAAATAATTAGTGAGGCCCGGTTTGGGGTTTTGGGATTCTAACAGTTCTGCTGACTCCAAAGCTAGCCTACCACATGGCTTCTGTTGAGTAGTTGCACCTGGATTCAATTGCTAAACATCCTTGAATATTCAACAGAAACCCTCATTACCCGACATAATCCAATCCCCACCACTTTCTCCCTTCTTTTCACGTTGTCTTGTTTTCTTCATAGCACTGGCAGAGACTTTTTTATACTCATTTGCTACTTTGGATTGTCTGTTTCCTCATCGCCCTCAGGGAACATAGCTCTAATGCTCTTGTTTACACAGTTTGATATTGCATCTCTGAAGTGTATTTTACAAACCATGATGTGCGAGGCATTCAGCATTATTTTTAATGAATGAGTCTTTCAAAGAGCATGGTTTGGGTCTCCATTCAAACCTTTGCAATTTTTTTCCTTTTCTTTCTTTCATTTTTTTTTTTAAGACAGGGTTTCTCTGTGTAGCCCTGGCTGTCCTGGAACTCAATCTGTAGACCAGGCTGGCCTCAAACTCAGAGGCTGACCTCGAACCTGCCTCTGTCTTCCTCCCACCACCTGACTCAAACTTTTGCAATCCTGTTGAAGATACAACAAATTATTCTCCAGTCCCCATGACTTATTTTATACTTCTCACCAGAAATCTATCATCTTTGACTTCTCTGTTTTCGTCATTTAGACAGCTACAGATTTTATTTTATAAAAATTATACTTAAGATATAGATAGTAACATTCCTTGTCACACATGAAGAATTTTTTTGTTCATTTGCCTGTAACTAATGACTGCTGCTTTTTGAAAACTTAAATCCATAGCTTTGCCTAGCAGTTTATTCAGTTTAGATTGTGCTATTCACTGCCTAGTAGTCAGTTTTTCAAACACAGAGCATCTTTAAAAAGAGGAAGAGATCAAGTGAATGCTTTAAAACACAAAGAAACAGCCTGAACTTCTGAGTTAACACACCGATACCAATTGTCATGTTTTCATGTAGAAGAGAAAAAAAATACTGAATAGTGCGTCTTCTTATGGTGGTATTTTATTTGTACTGAAATGTGATTTTAATTGTATGTTAATAAATAAAGTTGCCCGGGGATCAGAGCTATTAGAGCCATAGCAAAAGCTAGGCGGTGGTGGTGCACACCTTTAATCCCAGCACTTGGTAGGCAGAGCTAGGTAGATCTCTGTGTGTTCAAGGATACAGCCAACAGACAGTGATGAGGCAGTCATGTGGTTGGTTTTACAACCAATGAGAAGGCAGAACAGAAAGTCTATATAAAGACAAACAGACAGGAAGTAGGTCTCTTTTGGAGGGGTCTCTTGGCTGAAGAGGCTAGCTGCAGCAGGCGGGTAAGGCTCTTAGCTCTGATCTCTTGGCTTTCTTCTTTGCATTGGTTCTGTGTTTCTTATTTAATAAGACGATTGGTTACATCTACATCTTCTCTAGGTTGGAAATTGGGCACTAAACAGAGGATTTCTTGAACTAGAGGTACCCAAATATACTCAGAGCCCTAAATCTATTCTGGATAATTACTTGGTTATCTCTGATATACACAGTCCAGGAACCCCTACCCATACTATGCTGATACATAAATGCAGAGATCTGGAATTCTCATTAGTTGGCTCTGGAATTCTTTCTCCAGAGTGGATTTTTGTAATCATAGAATCTGTCCACGAACATTTGACCTATCCCTCAAAGGGGAACTCTTTGTTCCTTCCTTCTGTCTGTATTTGAAGTTATTCTTTAGTGTTTCTCTGTAGCAGTTCAAAGACTGACTTGTGAAACGTAGGCTACATTGAGAGGTGTGGAGTTGGCCTGTCCTCCCCCTTTTCTGACTTTAAAAGGTCCAATTATGGTAGCTGTATAAGGACAGAAACAACATGGGATTGAAACACAGATCCAATTAGACTATCATCTTTCAAAAAAACAAAAATTTGGAAAATATCTAATATCTAAAATAAAAAAAAATCTAAAAATCTAAATGACAAAAGACAAAATTTTGTATTTCTGAAGTCATTCTGACCCAATGGGTAGACTCAGCAGTGAAAAGAACCAAATGTATTAGAAAGTAATTTATATAAAGAATTCAAGAAAATAATTTCTCTTCTTAGTCCATAGAAAATGGGTAAATAACCATTTTTCCCATTTATTTTCTTTTCCTGTTATTTTTTCTTTATTCTCTTCTTGTTCCTTTTTCCCTTCTATTCTTTCCTCTTCTTTCTTTGCCTCTGTCTTCCTCGAGTTGGGATTGGAAAGTATGTGCCCATGCCTGTCCTCTCTTCTAAAGCACTGGGCAATTGTCCTGGCATCATTATGATGGGCTTTGTGTTGGGGGTTGGGTTTGGCGTTTGGTTTACATAGATAATTCTGTCACCAATCGCCCTTAACTTGGCTCTTTGGCTTTGTTTTGTCACTTGCTCACTGACATCAACATCTTTCTTTACAAACTCTAAGAGCTAAATTGAAATCTGATTTTTTCCCCCTAGGAGGAAGTGAAAAGAACCCATCTAAAAGCTTTCTCATTCAATTTGTACGTTGGTCTGGTCCTCCAGGCAAGGGTTTCCTTTAGGACCAGTGCCTCCATCTGTTATTGCTGGGCTCCAGACTGCCTGAACGGTATCAGTTGTTATAACAAATAATAGTAAATATATGAGGTAATGATTAGAACCCATGCCTTAAATCCTGGCCATTCCTGCTGATCTTCCATCATTTAGGTTCTAATAGTCCCTAGAGTACCAAGAACACTCCAAGGTAAACCACCACCAGAAGAGCCGCCCTGATTATAGTAAGCACTTTAGAGGGAAGAGATGCATAAGGTCAAGAAGCCAATCTTGCATAGGCCCCAGGCTCCAAAAAGCCAGCCCATGCACCAAGGACAGGTCCCGGCTCCACTGTATGGGGGCTTCCCAAACAGTTCAAGCTAATCAACTGTCTCACTTATCCAGAGGGCCTGATCCAGTTCCATGGGGGCTCCTCAGCCATTCCAGGCTGCACTGACTCCCCAGGGGAGACCTTGCCTTGGAGGAGGTGGGAATGGGGGGTGGATGGGGGGGAGGGCTGGGGGGGGGGAGAGGAGGGAGAACAGAGGAATCCGTGGCTAATTTGTGAAATTAAGTTAATTATAAAATAAAGATAAATTGGCACAGAAAAAAAAAGAATCCAATCTTCCTACGTAAGAGATCTTGCCTCTTGCTAACACTCCCACTCTTGAATGGTGACTAGGAAGATGGTTGAAAAATGTCCCTCATAATTTTCTAAAATCTTCTGAATCCCTGGCCCAAGGAGTGCCTGGTCCAAGAAGGCTTTATATCCCTCCGTGTCTAGGAGCTCCAGGTCCTAGATTAACACTGGCTGCTAGTTTGAATCTCAATTATACTATCCAGTATTTCAACCTGTTCTGCATGTGAGAGTGAAGTTATGTTGCTATGCTGTTATTACTTACTGAGTCTTCACATTCTACACTCTGTCTACTGCTTAAGTGTTTGGATGTTCTCTTCCTCATAGAAGCTCTGCACCTGTGTGAGGTGGGTATTTTTCCCTCCCATTTTAAAACAACCCAAGCACAGAGAATTAAGTCACCGAGAAAAGTACAGGACACAAAGTTAAGGGCTGGACCCATGTATCACCACATAAAATATTTCATACTTTTTGAACAGAATGTTAATTATTTTTTGTCCTGCTTACTACATTGGTAGCCTTAAGTACTTCCATTGCTAAAGCTTTGAGACCTATGGGCTGGGGAAGACATGGAAGATACAAAGATAGGCAAAATACAACAGCATGTATGCATGAACATGTCACAGTTAAAACCATTATTTTGTATAGCAAATAAAATTAATTAAAAACCTATAAAATATGCAGTTTCATCAAAAGAAGAGTTAGGTACCATAGTATAATATAGAGAGGGCCAAAACTTCATAAAGAAAATACCCTTCCCTGATATAAACTCATCAAATATCCACAATAAGAACTGAGCAGTTTCTATGTACAGAACACTATATTAATCATATATTTTATTTCTGCTTTTCCTTTTGGGGGTTCTCTGACTTAAATCAAAGAATGCGTTATGAATATGTCAATACGTTAAACTCTACAACTCCGATGATTAATTTTCACTGCCAATTTGGCTGGATTTCAAACCACCATGGAAACACACTTGTGGGCTACCTTGGTATTTTCATAAAGGTGTAACTGAAAATGGAAGACTTTCCATGAATGTGAGTAGCATCGTTCCACATGCTGGGGTTCTGGACTAAATCAAAGGATAGAGAATGCTGAGCCTGCCCCAGCATTCGCCACTCTCTGCTTCCTGCCTGTGTGTGTCATGTGACCAGTTCTTGCACATTCTTGTCCCCATGACTCCCCCACAATGCACTATCCAGTCTAACTGTAAGGCAAAGTGAATTTTTCTCACATTTCTCATGTGTTTTATCACAAAAATGAAAGAGTAATATAATAATGGAATTTTTTCCCTTTGGCTGTTAGAAATGATGACTTAGAAAGGCACCTATGATATTCAGTAAAACCCCCAAGTTTGATATATCAGATGCCATACATGTTTTAGAATACTTTATACATTTATACATATATGAGAATACATATATATCCGTCTCTGTCTCTATTTGTGTGACATTAATTTTTAAATCATTAGAAATTATTTTTATTCCTTTTTCTTTGTTTTCCAAATATTCTACAGCTTCATGAACACAACACACACACACACACACACACACACACACACACACACACACACACTCATTCACACACACATTCACCTTTTGTAGTTGGGGCAACATATTGCTATTTATTCTCTGTCCACGAGGGAATTTAGTACAATTAGAGAGCAAGGTTTCTCTTTAGTATGATAAACTTTCCCAAGACTTCAGTCATCCTAATACTGAGTCTGTATGATCCAAAACAAGCAGATAGAGTGAGGGGTCCAGTGTGCTAACATCACATTGACATCGCTGAAGCTTAGCATGGAACATTTTCAAAATTTGTTCCCGGTCCTCCTTGCCGCTTTAATAGTCAGAAATGGAGAAAAGCAGCAGATGGTGACAATGTGACAGTTGAGGTGCCAAGCTCAAGAATGGAACTTTCTACTTTGAGATTACTCTGGAAGGATACAGTAGTATCTGTGGAGACGGGAGCACACCGCTTTACAAAATGCAAAGATTTGGGATCAAGATGGAGATGGTTATGTAAGAGCTTCAAATTTAATAGAAAGCATTTACATTAGACAAAGAGCAAATGTTTAACCACATTTCCGAAGCAGATTACCGAATTTCTGTCTCTGGATCTTTTCAAAACTAAAATCTGACACTCTTTGTTTTCCATTATCTGTGGATCAAGTCCAGTAGCTGTGAATTCTAAGCAATCCATCAAACACTTATTTTGCATTTTTTCAGATGTTACAGATTTTTTTTTTTTTGAAAAAAAGGTTTTTGATGGACTTAGCTTCCCTACTCAAAGTGGGGAGAAAAAAATTGTAAAAGACGACCACACTTTGAAGGAACCAGTGAGGTGTCTCAGTGGAGAAAGCTCTTGCTGTGAGAGTCTGGTCACCTTATCTTTATCCCTGGAACCCATATCAAGGTGGAAGGAGAGAACCATATCCATAAAGTTATCCTCTGACGTCCAGAAGCCTGCTGTGGCAAGCTTGCCCCTGACACATGCAGATACATGTAGTAAAAGAAATTAGAAAGGCCTGTGATAATAGTCTGTGATAGAGTACTAACATGATCTTATTTTCTTGACAAAATAAACAATGTATTTACTTACAACCTTTTGAACTGTTCACTTTTTATCATCAGTTCAATTTTGCATCCAGTAGTCAATGTTTAAGCCCCTCCTATGGTCCAGTTACTTTAATAGACACTGGAGATACAGAAGGAACAAGATAGAAAAATCCAATGTTTTGGAATTCATATTTCAGTCATAGAATTAAGTGACATAAAAAATATTAACTAGATGGCCAGAGACACTATGAAGAAAAAGGTATGCACAAAATAGACAAGAATATCTTTTGAAGCTTTTGTTTTAAATAGAGTGATATTCTCACAAAGGTTTAAGATAATTTTCTCTTTTTAATAAAGAGATAGGCTCTGAGTTTTTATATTTCTTTCTTCATACCTTGCTGTACCTGAAAATGATCCAAGATACATGTTAACAACTTAAATAATAAAATGAAGAAGCAGAAAATTTATGAGAAAGACAACATGATGTGACTCTAAAACTCACTCACAACCTCACTGTCCACAAGAACTGCATGTTAATGCTTGTCACGTACTAAACTGAACACTTTTATTGATCCTTCACTAGACACTAGACCAATATGTTCAGGAAATGCCTTCTCGGCAGGAGACTATCAAAGACAGAGCTCTTATCACAGGGTTCAGAGGTCAATGAAAGCCAGTCATCTCAAGTTCTCAGTAGTTGTGTAACTTAAATTTCTTTTTTTTTTTTTTTTTTTTGGTTTTTCGAGACAGGGTTTCTCTGTGTAGCTTTGAGCCTTTCCTTGGACTCACTTGGTAGTCCAGGCTGGCCTCGAACTCACAGAGATCCGCCTGGCTCTGCCTCCCGAGTGCTGGGATTAAAGGCGTGCGCCACCACCGCCCGGCTGTAACTTAAATTTCTTAAAAGAGTATTTGTAAGAACAGTCACACAGCACTTAAAGATACACACACATAAGAAAGCCACAATTTCCTTGATGAATTTAAAAGCAAATTGTTTCAACAAAATATTTGCAAATCAGATTCAGGAACACATCAAAAAGGCCACTCTCCATGCTCAAGCTAGTGTATTCCAGAGATGTGGGATGGTTCACTATATGTTAATCAGTAATTGTTATAAATTACGTAAATGGTCTCAAGGACAGAAATCACTTAGTTATCTCAATAGAGACAAAAGGCTTTTGACAAAATGCAACGTCCTTTCATGTTAAGAGACCTAAAGAAACTTGGAACAGAAGGAACATATTTCAACATAACAAAGGCTTCAAATGACATGCCTATAGCCAAGATTATATTAAATGGAGGGTAACTCTCCTTACGAGTCACCAAAAACCTTTTAAAGTGCTGAGAATAAGAGGCTGATAGTGTTCAACTGTAGATATCAACCTGCTACTCTCCACCAAGCCTCAGGGAACATGAAGAGAAATATTGAGAAACTTTGTCTTCTGGATTTGACATGACGGTCGCCCACAGGAACCTACAGCAGCTGAAGTTACTTGCACAAAACCTGCCCTCCATCAGGTTATTTAAAAGACCAAACAGTGACGGTGGGTGGTGGGTGGCAGCTCTGGGGCCTCACTTCTGGAGCTATGGGTAGTTGATGGCTTCTGGGTGAGGGAGGGTCACTTCTCTTTGGGGAATGGCCACTGGCAGATTGCCCATGTCCTAGTGGGTGCCCTCATAGCCACTTAGCCACACGCATATGAGTATCCCTAACTGGACCCAGTGGGCTAAAAATTGAAAAAAAAAAAAAAAAAGACAAGAATTATCAGGTCAATGTGTGGGGGTGAGTATTCAGAGGGGACTTGGAGAGAAAGTATGGAGTGGACAAAGTAAAGACACACTGTACATATTATATATGTGAAATTTCCAAAACACAGTTAAAATACAATTTTTCAAAACAAAACAAAAAAACAGTAGAGAGTCCACCTGAGTGCTGGTCTGGGTAAGTGATGACTGAAAAAGAAACCACAGTGTTCTAGGAATCCCAAAGAGACCATTTTGGCATCCAGTGTTTTTATCACTGTCTTGTGTGTTTATGGAAAATCTCCCAACATACCATCCTTCCTCCTTTCGCTTCCCTTGCTTCTTCCAGCTTCTTCTTTTCTTACATCATGTCTACCCTGTGAAGTGGGTTGTAACCTCCCCACCCGATGCTCCATAGCCCATCCTCCACATATTCCGAAGAGTTACTTGTTCCCAATTTTCTCAGGCTTTCGGCTAAGTTAACCCATTTTTCATTCAATAACATATGCCTACCTGGAAAAGCCTGGACCCAACTCCATCCCACCACCTGTACTCATGCTCCTGGTGTCCCTTCTTCCTGACAAGCATCTTGGGGACCAAGTGATAAGAGCCATGGATTTTCTAGTGCACATTTGGCGACAGCCTACGTCTTACATCAGCGGTGACTCGGGGCCATTCATTTTCCATCTACACTGTATTTGCACAGAAAATGGCATTGTCACTGAGTTTCTGGAACATAATTAGCATTTTGGGGATAAACACATTCATTGTATTGTTGTCCTTTCCACAGAACAAACTATAGATTTTCTCAATTGTAGAAGAAAGAGGATAAAGGAAATAAATTCATTTGTGGACAAATATCTTAAGAAATTCTTTGTGGTACTAATTAGAACTTAGGAAGTGGGCATGCCCATGCTTAAATTTCTCAGTTTAAACCTCATTGTCAATAACATCAGAAATAAGGGCATTCAAATATTGGAAGATAAAAGAAGAATGTTTGCCATCTGATTGGGAACTCTTAGAAATTACATATAAATTGTAGAGGTTTAGTATAGCTTTTAACATTTTAATAAAAAACATTTCAATTATTCACTCAGTTAAAGGGACTGCTACTTATTAATACTGCTCAATTTATACTTCTCAAATGACACGATAACTCATCACTATCACTGAAATACTCCCTAAGCAAAGTTCAGATAAGTGTATGCACATAGTGTATCCATGTCAGTTTAGGTATGTTTTAAAGACACACACACACATATGTAAATCTTATATGCATAACACACTAATTACCCATCAAGATTATTAAACTGTTGAAGATTTTTCTTTTCTTTTTTTTGCATTGTTCACACTCTATTTAATTGTTTTATTTTGTTTTGAAAAATGTCTCTCAAACTTACTGATCTTTATGTGTGTGTCATGCTCTGTTTTTGAAGAAGCTGAACATTATTGATTTCTATGAAAAATAGCCCCACTTCCCCAGTTTTCCTAGGAAATTACTATGTGTATAAGTAGTGTAAGTATTTTTATATGAATGGTTCTGGCCGTCACTGTTGCTAGGGCTCAATCTATGTTATCATCACTCAAAAGACAAGGCCCATATTCTTCTTAAATCCTTAAAAGTGAACTGACCTGCCAGAATTCTTAATTTGAGCCTTTTGTTGTCTATAATATTAAATTAACTAAATAGCACATGACATTAAAAAATAGACCAAACCTCTGGAACTGTACTTCCTAGTAACTTAAGCATTGATGAATACGAAAATATGATAATCAGAAGTGCTAGATAGGCATTTCCAGATACAGAGGCACCATTAACATCACTCATCCTCATCAGACAGGATACATGACTCTCACCCTCAAAACATTTGTTAGTCATAAAATGAAAAGTTCAAGTCTTATAGGAGACCAAACAACCTCCATGAAGACTTCTTCTTATGTTCTCATTTTGTGATTTCTGTTACTTGTCATTTTAATTACTGACTGGCATCTTTTCCCCCAAACATTTCTCAAGACCAAAGATTGCCTCATTCGTCTCTTTTTCTAGATATTCTAAATGACAATCGGGTTAAATAAATACTCAATACATGTTGAAAACATCAATTAACGAATCTTTGATTATTAACACTGAGAAAAATATACTATATATTACGTAAAAGTAAAGAAAAGAAATAAGAGCATGCTAAATTTAATCATGTTATGAATGGGATTTGTCACAATGTAGACAGTTTCACTGACTTTTGTTGGCTCCCAAAGTCAAATTACTTGAAATTTAACAGAAGTCTAATAACATTTAGTTACAGATTTGAAGGAGTTTTGTTTTTGTTATGGTTTTAAAATTAGGATTTAAATTAGTTCCAAATACAATGTGGTGTTTCAATTCATGTCTGGAATGTATAACCATCAACTCTTTTGAAGGATTTCTTTTGGCTGTGTAGCCCAGGTTGGCTTTGAAATCATTTGCAATCCTTCTGCTTCAACTTCTCCTAAGTGTTATAGTTTTAATATAGATAATAACAATATGAGGGAGTATATAGTACAAAAAGAAACTTAACCACAGAATGAATTTTCATATAATACTTCCACAAATTGAACAACTCTGGCTGGGTTATCTCATCCACTAGTATCATTGTAACATGTAAGTGTTGATGCTTGCCCAGTGATTTAGGAATGTCATCATAGATCACTGCTTTCCAACTATTTTTATGTACTCCAGTGACAGACCACTACTCATTAATCTCCCCTGTAACTACTCTCTCTTTCACTTGTTTGTTCTTTTGTTACAACTTGAGTCAAGGGAACCTTTGGTAAGTGCTATTTATTTACATGAGGTGATAATAGGCCTATCTTTTAAGATTGTATTCCACAGAGAGCAGGGGGATCGTATCTGTATAGGATACGATCTGCTGTAACTGTAGCCTTCCTAAAGCGATCCTTAGCTCTCAGTAAGTATTTGTTATGCACTATGCGTTGGGCTATGAGCATAGGACAGAGAGAAATTTTCTGATTTCATGGGGGAAGGAAATAATAAGCAGCAAAGAAGAAATATCAGAAAAAGAGAAATGCTGTGGTAAATAACCATCAAAACCCATGCTAAGTACTCACAATTAGTCTTCTTCCCAATAATGTCAGCCACAGAAAGGAACATCAGCTCTAGTGTTAACATCAACCTCAGCATCACTATCAACTTCAAGATCAGCATCAACATGACGCTGGCTAACTTGGTACTTACCACCACAATTACATTTGCTGCCGGAATTGGGAGATTTTCTATTTGAAGCTCTTGTCCGGACACAGCCAACAGATTAAGAGACGGGTCATATGCAGGTCTAGGAAATGCTGAGTTGACAATTTGGTGACGTTTGCTTATTTGAACTTCAGCAGGCGAATGGTAGTTCTGTTTATATGCCTCTTGAGCTATATCCAGGCTCTTCTCAATATCTTGTGAATGGCGATAAATGAACACTGGCTTCCAATTCTTCTTTTGATGAATAGCCAAAAAGTGATCATTATTTCCCAAAGAACATCCTACAAGACAGAAGAGTCATAAAGAAGATAAAATATCCTATCCAGAAAAACATGTAGAATATCTATCTATATTTTTGTGGTTATGCACATATATATTTTTTCATGTGTGTGTATGCATATATGTGTATGTACCTGTGGATGCCAGAGGTTAACACTGGGTATCTTCTTCAATAGCTCAACCACTTCTTCTTTTGAGGGAGGACCTCTCATTGGACCTAAACTCACCCATTCAGTGGGACTGGTAGACCAGCAAACAGCAGGGGTCTTTCTGCCTCTGTCTCCCTAGAGCTGCGATTATAGGCATGCTTTCCACTCCTGACTCTTTCGAAGCATGTTGGGGAATCTACATTCAACTCTTCACTCTTGCACAGCAAGTATTTTACCAACCAAGGCATTTCCACAGTGTACCTTCCTTCAAAAGAATCCTACAACATTGTGCAGATTTGTATACCTGAATGGCCTGTCTGCTTCTCAAATGCTAAACATTAATGTTGTTTTTAAGCTGTCTCTTATATAATTATTATATATAATTCCTACAAGAATTATTAATATAAAATATTTTCTCCCATGTTTATAGTTTTTAGCAGATTAGGTTTAGGCAAGCAAAGGCAGAAATATGAGTATGCTTATGGCAGCAAATTTTAATTGTCTCATAGCACCGTTATTCACCATACTGTAAAATTATCACATTTCTCAGCCTTTGTATTGACTAAATACTATTTGAAAATATATTTCCATTGGTAAAGATTTCCATTGATTAAATAGTAATGCGAAGAGAAATGTATATAACTTTGCTTTCAGCCTTGGTAATGACTTAGATATATAGTTGGTGAGGTTGGAACATGATACAAAAAACATGTGTTAAAGACAATGGCATAAAAGAATTCTGCTCTCTGGTAAAAGGGAGAATGCAAGGCTACCTCTTAATTTCTACTCAGGCTTCATGTAGGAGAGAAACAATTTTCTATCTTATTACAGCTGTTGTTATTTTAAATGTTTTAGTTATAGCAATTGAGCCTAAATGCTAACAAGCACATTCATTATTTCTCCTGTCAGACAAACATTCTTTGAATGTAGTAACTGTTGATCTTGTTAGCCAACGACGACAGGAATATATAGGTATCATATCATATCTAATTTAAAAAGTATCATCTGGTTAATCCACATACACCATAAGCATGCTTTGGGAAAAAAGGATGACTAGGGCCAGAACTTGTGAGGATCTGCAAGCATCAGGTCAGTCTGAGCTACATAGTGAAACCTTGTCTCAAAAGGCGAGCAAAATAATCCAATAATTTACAAAGTAAGAGCACTGCCTAGTGTCTTGGTTTGCTTTCTGTTGCTGTTAGAAACACCATGACCAGACACATCCTGTTTTGTTCTCTCTCATTAGAAAGCAAACAGGCATCTAGAAAAAAATAATAAGGAAAAAAAAAAAACAGAATAGGACAAAACAATCAAACAGGAAAAAAAAAGAACCAAAGAAAAAACACAAGAAATACAAATAGATGTAGGCACACACACAAACATTTACACACAAACCTACTATAAAACACAAAACTGGAAAACATAACATATAAGTAAAGACCTCTAAGATAAAAAAAAAAGCAATAAGTATTATGAGATATCCATACCAAAAAAAAAAACCCTCTGAAAGTATCTTTGAGTTGATTTTGTGTTGGCCACCTACTGCTGGTCATGGGGCCTGGCCTTCAGTGTGGTTAGATGAGAACCATGAGTAAATTTGGCTCATTTCATTTAGCATGATGACACCTATTTCTATCAGAACTCCCACAAACAACAGGAGTGTCGCAAATAAACAAAATGATTTTGCTCAATTTTTTTGTGGCCGAATAAAACCCCATTGTGTATGTGTGCCCCATTTCCTTTATTCACTCATCTATCAATGGATATAAAGGTAGATTCCATACCTTGGTTGTGGTTTATCATGGGTATACAGGTTATCACTACTGTATACTGACTCCTGGGCATATGTCTAAGTATTTGATAGCTGGATCATAGGAAAGATCAAATCTTAAATAATCTTGTAGAACTTAAAAGGGTATGGAAGGTTCTGGGTCTGAGCAGAACTCATCTCAACCACTGTATCTTGTTCATACTAAATAGAACTGTAAGACTTGGGGGACAAAGCACAAAACAGTCTAACCAAGGACTACGAAAAGTAAATAAAAACAAGGGAGCAAGAGGAATAGAACTCCCAGTACATCAGGAAGTTGTTCCTCTATGTACATCTCCCTTCTAGTTTTATTAACCTCTAGTCAATCCACAGAGGGTACCAGGACACAGAGAGATTTTGAAGAAAGAGACTCTAGCTTTGTAAAAAAAAAAATCTCACAAAGCTAGGACAGCACTGCAATGGCTTCCTTCCCCCTCCTCTCTTGCCCATGCACTGTCTCCAACAAGATTCTACAGACTGCGTTATTCCATGGTGAGGGATGAGAGAGAGAGAGAGGGATCACTGGATGTAATTCATTCCTGAGATAACAGCATTCATGCATTCATCATGGTAGAGTTGTTATGACATAATTAGTTCCTAAAAGTCCCACCTCTTAACATTGTTGCAATGGATTTAAGTTTCTAACGAAGGAAGTTTGGGAACACGTTCGGGACCATAGGAAGAGTTAGCATCCAAAATAAATAAGAAACTTGAACAACTTGAAGGCAAGAAAATAATCCCCTAAAAATCAAGCCAAGAACCTGAACAGCTATTTCCCTAAAGAAGACAGACAGACGAGCAGCAGGAAGATGAAAACAGTCTCAGCATCTGTAATCACTATGGAAGAGCAAATTGAAATGGAAGAGCAAATTGAAATGATGTGTCACTCCATATCTGCCCTAAGATTGCTTTTATCAGTGTCAAGAGGATGTGGAGAAAAGGAAACCCTCAAACATTACAGATAGCTTGTACAGCCACGAGGGCACACGGTTTCCTCTAAGCATTTAAACAAGAACTTTCCTATGACCTATCAATGTCACTTCTGAGAATACAACTGAACAATTGAAATTAGTATATTGAAGAGATATCAGCATTGTTATAATCATCATGGGGCTAAACTCTACATCTAAGATAAAGAATCCACCCGTGTCTACAAATAAGTGAGCATAAAAAGAAATAGTGCGGTATTTACACAATGTAACACTGTTTATCCTTCATATAGAAGGAAATATGGTGCTGGGAAGATGGCTTAGAGGTTAAGAGCACTGGCTGCTCTTCCAGAAGTCCTGAGTTCAATTCCCAGCAACCACATGGTGTTTCACAACCATCTGTAATGAAATCTGGTATCCTCTTCTGGTGTGCAGGTAAACACGAAGGCAGAATACTGTATATATAATAAATAAATTTTAAAAAAGAAAAGAATCTGGTTATTTGTAGCAACATGATAGAGCCCGGAGGACATTATGATGTAGTCAAACAAGCAGGGCACGTGTGCTGCATGATCTCATTTCTGAAATCTAAATAGCTAAGTTCATAGAAGTAGAAAGTAGAATTATGGTTGCCAGAGGCTGGGGTTAGGCTATACCTATACACCATATACTTTTACCTAAACTTCGCATTTTATATAAAATTTGACTCATAAATCTCATAGACCTAAAGATATATGATCACTCAACTTTTAGAAAAAAACAGAAAAGAATTGTATGTACATTTAGGCAAAGAGTTTTGGTAGATAATACTAAATTCACATTCAATAAAAGAAAACTCTGCATGGAGTTGGTGAGACATCTCTGTGGGTACAGGTACCTGCTACCAAGCTTTGTTCAATTCCTGGAACCCACATGGGGGAAGGAGACAACTGACTCCCACTCCTTTGACCTACACGTATGCACCCCACACACACAGAGAAAGAAAGATGGGGGGAACTAAAAACTTAAATAATATAATAATATAATAAATAATAATAAAAATGATGAAGCTGGAGAGAGGCTCAGCAGTTGAGAGTATGGACTCTTTTTGCAGAGGAACTGAGATGTTCAGTTGCTAACACTCTTACAGGGTGACTTACAAGCACCTGTAATTCCACCTTCCAGGGAAATCTGTTGCCTCTGAGTTTCAGGGAAACCTGCACCCACATACAAATACTCCTGCATAGACATACACATGATTTAAAAATACATATTAAAAATTGACAAATTTGACATTGAAGTTTTTTTTGTTATGAGCAAGACCCTGCTAGGAAGATGGAAAGACTATATACAGATTGGGAGGAAGTAAATTTGAGCCACACAGCTGACAACGAACTAGTCATCAGGCTATATAAAGAACTCTCAGAATTCATCAGTTGGCAGATAAACCAATTTCAAAATGGGATAAAGACTTGAAATGCATTAAAGAGATGCCTAGATGGCAAATAACTAAATGAAAACATTTCAAACTTAATAGTCATTAATGAATGCATATTTAAAACTATGATGTGAATTGCATTTTAGAAATTCTAAAATGAAAATTGCTAGTAGTATTCAGTACTGGAAAGAACCCAGAATAGAAGTAAGCTTTAGACCTTACTGGTGTGAATGAAAAAAAAAAAAAGAGAGGCACTCTAGGAAGGATTTTGGCAGTTTTTATAAAATTCAACATGCACTTATATATGATATAGCAAGTTCACTTTTCTGCACACTTACCCTAAAGAAATCCTAGAGAAATCACATTCTTATTCCCACAAAATTTTTTTTTAATTTTTGTAGCAACTCTATCTATGATTACTCACTCTCAATGGAAATAACTCACACACTCTCCAAGTGGTTAATGAATGAACTATGGTGATCTGCAAAGTAGTATTAGTCATCCATAAGAACGAATGAACCATGGATCCACACGACTTGAATAAACCTGAAAGGCTTTACACTGAAAGAAGACAGTGTCAAAACATCATTGTGCCTTCCATTTAATTGACATTCCAAAGAGAAAAGACTCCGTAGTGATGAAAAACAAATCAATGACTGTTAGGATGTAGGGTCTAAGTAAGGGGAGAGAGAATGAGAGGCTGAGCTCCACTGGGAGATAGGAGGAAATATCACTCAATGCAGGGGCATGGGGTGAGCTTTTGCTCAGAATAAAGCATTCCCTTTTTTTACAAGGTGTGCTAGAGATACCCAAGTTCACAGATCCTTTCGTTTTGTGGTAGAGGTTGAGGAATTATCTGCTAATGCTTCTATTTTCTGTGTGCAAAGTGGGAAGAAGCTAACACAGGAAAAAGGTTGGAGGTTTGACAGACCTTTAAAGGATGAGAAATTTCACACAAGATATGTGCAAGCATTTTTCCTGTGTTGATGGCTCAGTGATGATTTTCGTTACCTGGGAGGGATCCAGTGTTTCTCATAAAATAGTTAGCAAGTGGCTTTTTAAAGTCACATATCTGCATTTAAAATAAGAGTATTTTTTATTATAAAAAGCAACATTTGCATGAGAATAACCAGTGAACTTTGATAGTCATAAAATTACAGGATTGAAATTTCCTTCTGGATATGACCTCAATAATATGTGAAGAGATCTTTCACAAATGAGAGAGAGAAATGTATGAAATTATAGTAGTAGGACTGGAGACGTTCCAATGTGTTATTTCAAATCCAATGTAGGTTATTCCTAGACAGGGAGGTAGAGCGGCCTTTTGAACAGCCCTCAGAATAAGTCTTTGTCCTGCAACTTTTATGATGCTGATTTACAACAGCAAGAAAAGTATGAAGTAACATTCTCAAAATACCCTTCCCTAAAAGGAATGATCAAAACAGGTCACTGGGCTGTCCAACAATTGTGTTCAGCTTTGCTGGCCCTTTCTTCTCTAGAGAGGAGAGATAAATGGTCAGGTGCTTTTCTTGGAAATGTCTACATAAAAACATGGATTTAAATAAAAGTTGGAATTCATTTAGACCGATTTTTGCTTACTCTTGATTTTTCTCTGAAAATTCTTTTCCATGTATATTAAAATGACCTTTTGGTACTTATGGAAGCAACATGTTCAAGAAGTTATAGACTTGAATGTAAGAAGGAAAAATAATAGAAAAAAATCTTCAGTTGTTCTGTGATTGTATTGGTAATGATTGTGTTCTGTAATTGTATTGGTAATGATGGCCCCAAACATCACTACAATGCCAACCTTCAGTCAATAGTAGGCATATTAACAGCACTGAAACTTACATGGTACAGCTTCCCAAGATATGATCGTCAAGGTCTGTTAGGATGACCTCTCAAAGCACAAATCATGGTCACTCCAATTGATCATAATGGGAGATTATACGGACACCTCATAAGAGTCCATAATGACTGTGCATGTGTGTTAAACTAGTTATGTCAAATTCCATTTTCATGTCTTTTTATGCTCTAACAATGTATCTATACATATGTATATAATTCCCTGTGTATATACATTTGTTTTGTATCCCGACACCAGATTTTCAATTTGACAACAATGTTCACCCTTAAAGACCAACTCTATTGCTACAAAAGTAAAAATAAAACCAGAATTTCTATAAGATGATAAAAATTGCCTTTATTAAAATTGCAAATCCATATGAGACCCAAAGGGTTTAAAATAGAAAGAAACTCTCATTCAGGACTAGTTTCCTAACAATCTAGTCTATAGGCTGTAACCAGATGCTTTTCTCTGTCCCACCCTAATGTCCTAAGCCATTGATAGGCACTTATTACTACGATGTGAAAATACAGTCTCACTAGGAGGTGCTGGGCTGTTAAACATGTTTTGACTAGTGATGTATCCAATTTATCTACATTAAAAGTTAAAAACAACAACAGCAGAGTAATGTCTATGTGGGTAGAGCTAGATCTGTTCTTCTCTATTTAGGTAACGACCTGAGTCCTACAGTAAGGGATGATTTCAGTTAAAGCAACTGTAAACTTGTCCTATGCGTCCTTTGACATAATCACTCCAACATTTCCTAAGTATTCTGTTAGGGGAAAAAAAGGAGTTCCTATTCCCACTTCCATCACCAAATGGTCCCTGCTTCTTCCTAATGTTCTCATCCATTGGAAGTTGAGGTGTACAGAGAATTCTGACATCCATTGCAGGAAAAATTTGCTGTGTGCTATGTGTTGGTGGCAAAATTGTAATGAAGGACACCTCTCATGTTTCTTGATTATTGCTCAGCTTTAATAGAGTTATTTTTCATTGAATAAGTGTCTGTTACAGAGTAGAACACAATACAATAAAAGAAGCATTTGGGACAATGACAATTAAAATAAGCCATAAAGACCGAGAAACCTCAGATTTTGCTGGAAGAGGAATAATTTGTATTAGCTCAGATAGAGTCAGATGTCCCCCAGTTCCTAAAGAACTGAGTTCATTGCTTGGAGGGGAGGTTGACAGAAATGTGTGTCAAATTGTGAATAAGTGTTACATGAAGACCCAGATCTGCTCTCTTGGAGGAAGCGGAGTACAGAAAACTTCCCATATGGCTGGAGTACTGAGAAACGGGAAGCTTTTCCTATTTCTGAAAGAAATTCCTGAAAAAACTACAGGAATTAACTTCCGTGGGTACATACTGAGTAATGAAATAGATTTAGCAAATCTAAATTTTATATATGCTCATTGTTACAGAAATAATTAAATGTAATTATTTACAAATAGTTATAGTGATTAAGCACTGTCCTCATTGGTCTTTAGAAGATATTTTCTTTAGATTAGCAAAGTGACCCATTGTTTCTATAGCAGAAACCTCTAGTTGCCTGGGAAACTAGGCTCCAATTTTACAACATAGTATCTGTTTTAAGAACAGTGTTCATGGCAGGTGAAGAGTTCTTTTTAAACCAGGATGGAGTGATAGTTTAGTGGGTAAGAGCACTTGCCATGCCTGAAGACTCAGTTCCATCCATTAGACCCACATGATAGCAGGAGAGTCCCAAATCCCACAAGTTGTTCTCTGATGTCCATATGCACACTGTAGCGTGCACACACACACACACACACACACACACACACACACACACACACTAAACAATAATGAAACAAAAAAATCCGAAAACATCGAAATTAAAATCTTGTGTTCTTAATAAAAATACAGATATAAACATTCACTAAGGGAGGAGGGCATGAAGGAGGTCCTTAGTTGACTTCCTGAAGAGATCCCTGCCTACTCTTCTTTGCTCACAGCTGGAAATTGGAGGGACACTTGATAAACACACCAGGCTAACACTTGTGGTCCACCATATCTTATGCCCTTAGTCACCTGAAATGAATGCCGATAAGCTAAGGTAGTGCTCTTTGATGACTTTTGAAATCTAAAATTTCCTAGGGAAGGGCCATGTTATCAGGAACTAATGACACAATTTAACTGGGTATAGAATGAAAGATAAAACAATGTTAGAATGGAGACTAGGCCTGAGAGGACAGCCTTGGAGGGTAAACTCGTAGGCATGAAGAGCTGGGTGAGCAAGCTGCTGGCTGGCCCTGAGAGGTGATGTTGCAAAGTGAGGAAAGGAGGCCCAGACACAGCACAGACATGGACTGGAAGGCAGTGACACTGTACCCAGTCTGAACTCACAGCAGTGTTGTGGGATATTTGTACACTACATGAAGATGTATTGCTGTGATTGGTGTAATAAAAAGCTGAAGGTCAATAGCTAGGTAGGAGGTATAGGCAAGATTTCCAGGGAGATGAAGGAAGTGGAGGAGGAATCTAGGCGTGTGAGAGACATCAGAAGACACAGAGAGGAAACAGGAGGTACAAGATGGAAGAGAGGTAATGCCACATGATAGAACATAGATTAATAGAAATGGGTTAATTTAAGTTATAAGAGCTAGTTAGGAACAAGCCTAAGCTATAGGCTGAGGTTTCATAATAAGAAGTCTCCATGCCATTATTTGGGAGCTATCTGGTGGGACAGAGAAAGACTTGTTACACAGCAGACTCAGATAAACTGGGCTCAGATGGCAACATGATGTCTGACTCCCAGGTTATATACTTGAAAACTTTGACTTGCCCTTTCCCTGCTCTATACACCCAAGAAATGTGAACAGGACCTTCAATCCTGAATGTGTCCACAACATCAGGACACAGTTATCAAGGTGTACTCATGCTGGAGAATGACTTTCAAGATACTAAGCTTTCATATGTATTATTTGCTAAAATAACTTTAAAAAATGGACCTAAGGATGCTAGAAAAGACAATAGGAACCACTATTTTATATTTACCTAAAATGGCATGTAATAATATATGTGTACATATATAGAGTTTAAGTGAAATCACACAACTTATGGTGATGATACTACACCCAACAGCCGAAGACTATCTGACAAAATCCCCAGTACCAAGTATGAGAAATCTTTAAAGTTGTTGAGGAGTTCTAAGAGACTCTCAAAACAATACAAGTTATTTCTATGGCCCTTGGCTGCCTCCCATAAATCAAGGTACACGTCTATTGCTGAGGACACCATGCACTTTTGACACGGGATGCAGAGAACTTGATCTGGAATGGACATGAAAGTCTCCCCATGGAGGACTAGCTTTCACAGTACCAGATGATGATACAAAAGCTGTTAAGAGAGGAAAGCATCCTGTAGACCTTCCCAGAATGGCATCTATGAATCTCAATGGCCAGTTATAGAGAGAGATCCTTCAAGGTGCAATAATGGCAATTACATCTTGGTGGTACCCAACAGCTGTCTAATTGGCATTAAAGACTCTCAACATGAGGGAAATTGTATCTGGCACTTTAAACCTAGCCAGAGACTGTGGCTGGGAAGATCATAGATCCCAGAGTAGAACCTATTACTGCCACTTTCCTAAACAAGAATACTTTCTAATTGCACTCTAAATATTTGCCCTCACACACACAGATAAGTGTAGGTCTCAGCTCCCCCATCAAAGAAGAATCTTTTTGCCACAGAAGACCATTCCTGAAAGCCCCTAGTTAAAAATGCAGAGAACAAGCCGGGCATTGCCGGGGGCACGCCTTTAATCCCAGCACTGGGGAGGCAGAGCCAGGTGGATCTCTGTGAGTTCGAGGCCAGCCTGGTCTACAGAGTGAGATCCAGGACAGACACTAAAACTACACGGAGAAACCCTGTCTCAAAAACAAAAAAAGTAATCAGTGGACAAACACCTCATGTTTGGGTGATGCTCAGAGGTACTCAGGTTGCCAAGAGCCATGCCCAGTTGGATTAGGCTTCTGAGAAACTGTGAGTGCTGCCCTGTAGATATCCTTAATTGTCAGGGCATGTTCAGATGCACTGAAATAATCTCTGGACTCTGTCTTTGGATTTTAGTAGAGAAGAAAAGCTCCTTTGGAAAAATTCCTTTAATTGGCTTATGAATTGTCTGATGGACTACAATCCAAGTGAATCAGACTAGATCTGTCTTTGAATTTTTGTGGAGAAGAAAAGCTCCTTTGGAAAAATCCCTTTAACTGGCTTATGAATTGTCTGATGGACTACAATCCAGGTGAATCAGACTAGATCTGTAGATTATCCAGTTACCTGAGATCAAAATTTTCTCAGAGAAGACACCTAACAGATTGGGTATAGCTGTGTAGACTGAGTTATAGGAGGACAGTGAGGACTTGAGACTATCTTTGCCCATTTCTACTATGTGATTTTGTTGTTCCCAACCCCATCTTTGCTGTTCCTTTATGTCCAAAGAGCCCAGTCTTCTCCAGTATCTTCAGAAACCCAGACAGTCCTCCACATAGTCTCTGAGCCCAGTGGTCTAGGAGTTCTGTGAGCTACAGATGGTAGGTAGAAGATCAGACAATGAGTAGAAAGGGATTGGTGTAGAGTAGATAGGAGAAGACCGACCTGTAGAGCTCTGAATGGTAGCTTTGGTCAATGCCTGAACTTCTTACACATATGTCTCTAGAGAGACTTAAGGAAATAACCTCTAGAAATGTCTGGCTTAGCCACCAAGAAAGACAACGCAGTAGGCACTATTTAGATTTGTGGTATTAATATGTTACACATTTTTCACTCACTACCAGATAAACCAAAAGTAAAATGGTGTCTCATATCCTTGTAAGTAAGACTTTTCCCAAGACCTGATGCTGGAGACAATATTTAGATGAGTGTCTGAGTCAGGGTTTCTATTGCTGTGACCGAACACTGTGACCAAAAGCAGGTTGGGGAGGAAAGGGTTTACTTGGCTTACTCTTCCAAAGCACTGTTCATCACTGAAGGAAGTCAGGACAGAAACTCATTCAGGTCAGGAACCTGGAAAGCAGGAGCTGATGTAGAGGCCATGGAGGAGTGCTGCTTACTGGCTTGCCTCCCCTGGCTTGCTCAGCCTGCTTCTTACAGCACCCAGGACCACCAGCCCAGGGATGGCACCACCCACCATGGGCAGGGCTCTCCCCCATTGAACACTAATTGAGAAAATGCCTTACAGCTGGATCTCAGGGAGGCATTTCCTCAACTGAGGCTCCTTCCTCTCTGATGACTCTAGCTTGTGTCAAGTTGACACACAAAACCAGCCAGTACAACTGACTCCTTGTCAACTTGACACACAAACACATCATTATTAAGCCACATCCCTTCCTTCTTATTCATCCCCAAGACCTCACATTAAAATCATAATTTAATAAGTCCCACAGTCTTTACAAATTCAAACACATTAACATTTCAATCTCTTTAAAATATCCAGTCTCTTTTTAAAAATTCAAGTCTTTCATCTATGGGCTCCTTTAAAAATCAAAATTGAACTAAATATCTTCTGCAATAGAGAAGAACCAGGGCACCATCACAATCTGAAATAAAGAAAAACCAGACTCCAACAGTATAAAGAACTCAACGTCCAGTTGTTTGGGATTCACTCACGATTTTTTTTTTTTTTTTTTTGGTTTTTTTCGAGACATGTTTTCTCTGTGTAGCTTTGCACCTTTCCTGGAACTCACTTTGTAGACCAGGCTGGCCTCGAACTCACAGAGATCTGCCTGCCTCTGCCTCCCGAGTGCTGGGATTAAAGGCGTGCGCCACCACTACCCGGCCCAAAGAATCTTTTTTTTTTTTTTTTTTTCTTCTGGAGCTGAGGACCAAACCCAGAGCCTTGTACTTGCTAGGCAAGCGCTCTACCACTGAGCTAAATCCCCAGCCCCTCGGATCTTTGGGTCACTTCTCTATCTGCCCTCTATAGCACACACAGCTTGTCTTCTAGGCTCTGGCCGGCTCCACTCCACTGCTGCTGCTGTTCTTGGTGGTCATCCCATGGTACCGGCATCTCCAAAATGCTGGAGTCCCTAGCTGCAACTGGCCTGCCTTTTCACCAATAGCCTTTGGTAGGCTCTTTTATGGTACCAAGCTTCAACTTCTCTTCATGACTCCTTCAGTCCTGGGCCTTCAACTGCCACTGAGGCTGCACACCTTCTACCAATGGCCTCTCCTGACCTCTCACAGTGCCAAGCTTTAGCTGCTTCCCATAACCCCTTCATGCCTTCAAAACCAGTACCACAATGGTGATACTTACACATTACCAAGTCATGCTGCCAGCACGAGATACAACCATGGCTGCCTCTGGAACACAGCTTCTCTGTGCTCTCAGGAAACGCTTCCCAGAAGATTTCACCTCAGTGATGCTGGTCTCTTCTTAATCACCGCTAATTTCTTAGTTCCAGCTGACCAGCATCAATTGTCCCAGTAATGTAAAGGTTTCACATTAGTAGTTCTGGTATCTTGTTAATCACAGCTGATTCTTCAGCCCCAGCTAACCAGAACTACAAAGTTTTAATTCAAAGTAACAAATGGCCCTGATAGAGTCTTTAAACTTCCCTCTGAAATTTCACAAGTCAGGCAGGCCTCCATCCTCTGCATTTCTCTCAACACTATTATCTTCTAAGTTCTCACAGAATGTCCCACAGAGCTCTTAACACTCAATTTCTAGCCCAAAGTTCTAAAGTCCTTCCACAATCTCCCACAAAACATGGTCAGGTCTGTCACAGCAATACTACACTGGTATCAATTTATCTTAGTTAGGGTTTCTATTGCTGTGACAAAACACCATGACCAAAAAGCAAGTTGGGAACCAAAGAGTTTATTTGGCTTACACTTCCAGATCATAAGACCATCATTGGAGGTAGTGAGAACAAGAACTCAAGAAGGACTGGAATCTGGAGGCAGGAGCTGATGCAGAGGCCATGGAGGGGTGCTGCTTACTGGCTTGCTCAGCCTGCTTTCTTATAGAACCCAGGACCACCAGCCCAGGATGGCACCACCCACCATGAGCTGGGCCCTCCCCTGTTGATCACTAATTAAGAAAATACCTTACAGCTGATCTCAGGGATGCATTTCCTCAACTGAGGCTCCTTCCTCTCTGATGACTCTGGCTTGTGTCAAGTTGACACACCAAGCCAGCTAGTAAAATGCACGACTGAGGAAAGTGTTAGGAGAAAGATTTGGGGATCAAGGGGGTGTTTTAGACGTGATGCTTTACAGTTCACTTCAAATCTGCATCGGTGTCCAGGTTCACGCATGTAGCAGACGAAAATAAACGCAGACACCGCCTGAAATAGACAATCTATTCCAGCATGTGCATACTCCTCAGACATAGGCTCAAGCACAGAAAGGAGAGATTGCTCCATGATGTGAGTTAACTATTATGTGTCCTCTCTCCTTCCCTAATCAAATAACGCATATCATTTACACAGCTCTTATTAAAACAGTACAGGCTTGTATACATTATCCCATTTACTTCTTAAATACCACCCCGCAATAAGTTATTCATACTATCACTGTCTCTCAGAGAGAACTGGAAACATAAAAAGAAAACCCATCTGCGATCAAGGACACAGTGTATAAATTGCTTATCATTTAAACATCTACCTTAATATTAATGGGCCAATGACCTTTCAACCCAATTTGTGGTAGTATTGTATTTGGCACACCTCCTAGTATGTAACTCTATCAGATGACAGTCATCCAATGACGGGAGCTGACTATTTATACATAGAGCATCATGCTCTGTTCCATCTCCATCAAGAACTGGATCGTTAACATGGCAAAATAGCCACTGGTGCTTGTTCTTTCTGAACGTATTGATTTTAGGCCAGTGAGTCATGCTGGGTTGCTCCTCCTGTGTTTCTCAAGCACTCCTTCCCAAAGAACTTCCAGTGCTTTAAAATTATCTCAAACCATTTTCTCTTATTTAAGTCAGGAAATGGGCATCGCTTTCGAGTTGAACTGAGAAAAACGTAACTCATATCCAATTGAACCGGGCGTTTGCTTCAGTGCAGCTAGACGTATTGATCTAGGGTTGTTTAGTGTAAATGATTAGTTTTGCTTTGCTGCTGGCCCATGCAGCTGCATTTTTAATGACTATCACTATCTTCATATATCAAAATGAAATGAGATTTGATTGGGAGGACAATCTAAACAGTCATTATGAGTAAAAATTATTTAGATGAAAAGTGCTGATGTTCATAACATAAATTAGCTGATTGTCTTTCTGTGGCAAATATCATTACTGTAATAGGCACTTACAGTAACATTATATGGTGCATAAGCATTAGAAACTTTGATTTTGAAATAGCTTATTATTAATTTTTTTCTTTTGCAAAGCTATTGGGAAACATCAGTGACATTCTAAGTGTGTCAACATTTGTAAGCACTTGGATCTTTCAAAATCCCCTTTGGAAGGGAAATGGGGCTTTCTCTCTCTCTTTTGAATTTGACTCCACAAAATAGCTTTCAATAGATGTAACAATAAACTTACCCCAAACTATATCATGCATGTTTCAATGAATAGTAATGGTGATATGAATGGAATTTTTATGTGTGATCTTATGATCTTTTTAAAGTGACTTTTTATAATTCACAAAAAAATCTTCACTCTATGTATGTATATATGTATATGTTCTGAATGAAATTGTGATTGAACAATATTGTATAAAGCTGCTTATACATAAAATGAGAGGAGGAAAAAATTATGCAACCACTCAGCTACTCAGACATTTCATGTCCATGGTTAAATTCTTGTTTGGTGCAGGAAAAGAAGGTTGGACCATTTTTAATTTTCATCTTGATTTTGAATGTGGGCAATATCGGTGTTTCATCTTACAAGACAGATGATAGTCAATTGATAGTCAGAACTAGTAATATCAAGTATATTATTTAGTATACAATTATTGTTCCATATTGGTTAGCTCATGCCTTGATTTTTTAAACAAAAATTAACCTGATTACTGTTATGAACTTATACAAAAAATATAGAAGAACATTCATCTAGAAAGAGATCATTATCTAACTGCTATATAAATCATACTATTGGAAAACAACCTTATAATCTATTTGTAAATCAAACCTGTTCCTTATCCACTTCTTTGTAGCAAGTAAATATAAATTCAATTAAGGGAACAGTAAATTATCCTATGTTTATTAAGATAATGTATAATCAATTAGCATCTATTTATCATCATTTATTTCACCAAATATACTCCAAATATATTTATTCATTGAATATTTATTGATAGCATAGTAAATATCAAAGAAAGTTATAGGAAGTAGGTATGCAAAGGTAACAATTATAATTCTAGTTTTCTTTAAAAGCATTCAAACATTGGTTTACTGCCTTGATAGAGAATTGTACCTGTCTATAATGGAAAATATAGGCAAGTTATTTGAATAAGGTAGGATGTCAAAGAAGGATTCAAAATAGACAATATCTGATTAAAAATTGAAATTATAGTAAGCGTGATCTAGAAAACAAATATAATGGGGTAGTTATGAACAAAGATAACATGTGAAGAAGGGGGCGAAACATGTCAATAACAGAATTTGGTCATTAGTCTGACAATAGTGTAGAATGGAGAGAATGATGACAGAAAAGAAGACTAGATTTAGGAAAAGTCTGATTGAGAAAGACTTTGTCATGCCTGGGCATTTGGATTTTACAGAAGGTCAAGGAAAAAGCAACAGCTTTGTTAGGTGATCGTATAAAGAGACTCATGTATGCTTTTAGAATTTACTTAGGACACTACTATGAAGGGCAGGTTTGAGATGACCTTCATTTGGAGTAACAAGGATCCAGATCTCAAGGCAGTGGTATGGACATGGAGGGGAGAAGACTTGATTTTAAGAATTGAGAATCTTTAGGCTAAAAGCAGCATAGGAAGGTTGTTGTGGTTTGAGCCTGAAATGCCCCCAAAGGCTCATGTTTTTGAACACTTGGCTACCAGTGGGTGGAACAACTCGGAATAGTCCTGAAGTCTTTAGGAAATGGAGCTTTACTGGAGAAAGTAGGTTACAGGGGCAGACCTTGAGGTTTTTATAGCCGGGGTTTTACTTCTTCACTGGCTGCTTCCTGACCTGGGATCCAATGTAACCAGCCTTTCTTCTGCTCCTGCTCCCATGCCTTCACAACCATGATGGAATGTATCTCCGCCAACTGTAACCAGAACACCTGTTTCTTTTCTTAAGTTGTTTCTTGTCCTGTATCTTAACCATGATGGAATGTACCTCCTCCAACTGTAACCAGAATACCTGTTTCATTTCTTAAGTTGTTTCTTCCTGTATTTTGTCACAGAAATCATCAAATTAGCACAAAGGGTCTAAGATGAGATATGGGTATCATGCTTAGGTGATGTTGGGGATCTTGGCATTATTCTCTGTGACATGGAAGATTAAAAATAAGGAATTATAAAGTCACGTGTGGAGTATAAACAGTTGGATATTACATTCTTTTGGAGTATCCACTGAGTCTAGGTGGTAGTAATCACAGTACTAGAGTTCAGGAGAGATATTTGAGCTAGAGATATGGATTTGGGTATCTCTGACATGCACTCTTTAATATAATTATCCAATGAGATTAGGTAGAAAATAACAAAAAGAATATCTTGAGAACGCCAACAGTTAAGTAGTACTCAGAAATTAGAAACATTTATGCCAAGCACCACCTTGTTGTGTGGCAGTTTCCTTGGAGATTGAAACATCCTAACCAGAAAGTAAACAACTCAAAATAGCTTCAGGAAATCCCTGAAACTGACCAGATTCTCTAGGGCCCTCCCTTCCAAGAGTAAATATTAAAGGCTACTAAGAGTAATTCCCAGGCAAACAAAGCTACAAAGAAGACTCTGAGACAAGACGAGGTGCCCAGAAGATGTTTAGACCAACCGAGTCTCTTAGAAATGATACTTTCCAGCCTGTTGTAGTTCAGGATGCAGTATGCTCCAGGTTCCCAGTTTTTGTGAGCTGCCATCCATGCCAGGGTGGTCTTTGGTGATGCAATTGTCATTGAGTCATTTATTTTCCTGTAAGTAAACCCTCACTCATATTCCTGTAAGTGACCCTCAGAAACTCGTTGGTCCACCGAATTGGACTGTGGTGGTATTCGTACTTTAGTCTGTCATTGTACCCTTGTCTGAGGTGAGTAGACATATGTGTGTTTCATCTCCTCAGGAAAAATCTTGTCACACAACACTTTAGGTACTAGACATGATTTCTGATAGATACAGTCAGAACAAAATAGACAATAACCATCGAGGGCTTCTATTTCCATGTAGAGAAGGGGAGCACAATAAACAAAATAGGCCGGGCAGTGGTGGCACATGCCTTTAATCCCAGCACTCGGGAGGCAGAGCCAGGCGGATCTCTGTGAGTTTGAGGCCAGCCTGGTCTACAGAGTGAGATCCAGGAAAGGCACAAAGCTACACAAAGAAACCTTGTCTCAAGAAACCAAATAATAATAATAATAATAATAATAATAATAATAATAATAGTAATAATAGTAAACAGAAAAAGTATATACACTGTGAAGAAAGTTGAGGAAGAGATGATATCCATTTAAGAGAGGGGCATTTGAAGGAAGCCAAGAAGAGAAATCACCACTAAAAAGGTAACATTTTGATAAAGACCAAAATCTAAAATCATTGATAGGTTATGCCATGAAACAGCTTTTCTTGGCAAGGACTATGCAAGATACATACATGCCTGGTATTTTCTAGGAACAAAGAGACCAATATGACCAGAGATCAATATGAAGAAAGTAGTAGGGGGTGTATATGAAAGACAGTGGAGGAGGGAAATTCAGCAGATCTGGGGCTTTGTAAGGACTGTGCTGGGTTTGGGAAATCTTTGATTTTGGACTACCAAGGGGTACTATAAAAATTAGAAAGTATCTTACATTATTTTCTTGGTAGCCTGTTCTTTTTCTTGAGCATGTAACTTCTGCAAATGACTTTCTAGATTCGTATAGCTCCATGACAGGAACTTTGTCCTTCTGGAAGACTAGATAAATTTGCTAAGTAATTCTCTGGAAGTAAAGGGCCACCTCTGAGACATAGCCTGAAGAAGTGTGTGTCATTCAGAAAGTACAAGGTGGGAAATCTGAAGTCCCCTTTTCTAATGCTGAGGACAGTGTCATGGGTTGAAGTCAGTGTTTTGCTTATCACAACATTCAGTTGGAAAGGAAAGCTTTGAAATGATCGTTTTAAGGCTATCAGAAGGAATTTACTCCTTGGCATTGAAAATACTACCACATTAACATAATCTCCTCATTTGGAATATGACTCACTAGGCAAAAAAATGAGAGGGAGGACTGAGGTAAATAAGCTGTCTGTGGATCTTCCACACAATCATTCTTTAAGCAGTCTTATCATTGGCGTGGCTTTTAGTTGCCTCTTGGTTGTATATGATGTAGACTTTTAAACTGGAATGTATTTGTGACATTGGATCCCAGAAGGTGTGAAGAATAAGGGCAGTTAAGGAGAAAGGATTTGTCACCACTAACTTGATGGTGTCCTGTTCTATTAGATCTGGTTTTGCCTAAGTTTCCAGCAACTATTTTATGATGACAGAAATGATGGTATCTTTGAGTACTACACAAATGGGAGACATTGGCTGATGGGATGAGATGTAAGTGTTCTTAGCTGTATTAGGAACTTGATTGTTATGTATTATTCAGTAACAGCTGTGGAAACCTGCATTTTTTTCCTCCTACCAGATTATGTTCTCAGTTGACACTACTGCATCTTGTTCTTGCCTGTAGGATGAGCAACTGGATGGACAGTAAGTACAAGTTGTGTCTTAAGAACTGTGGCAATTAGCAATTAGCTGTCATAGGACATTCAACTTCTCCATCAAGCCATGAGCTTAGTGGCTCCTTTGACTTATCTTACCCAGGAATGTCAACTGCATTGCACACTGTACTCCCTTCATGCAGACATTACAAACAGATCATGATTCCCCCCCACACACACATTGAGACTGTCAGGCGTCAGGGTAACCATGCCATAGGCAGCCATACCAAGTAATTGGAGATGGCACTCATGTTGAAAGTAATTTGCAGCCTTATCCTTAGAGTCATGGCCATGCCCCAGGCAACAATTTCCGATACAGCTGAGAATATTTGCATCCCATCTCAGTATTTAATGTATCCCATTTCTGGAGCATTCTAAGATACCGTCATTTGTGCCACCATAAAGTAGTTTCTGGTAACCTGGGCCCAAGTGATAGGGATTAATTAGCTTTTCAGCCTGGAGGCTAGAATGTACAAATGTCACTGTCCTTCTTTGTAAAGCCAGCCTCAGCCCTGGGAGTGTGGCTCTCTTTACAAGAGATAAACCCAGGCATTCAACAAGTAAAAGGTCTAGAGGCTCCTTGATCTTTGTTCCTAGCCACTTATTTTCTTATTACCTAATTCTGTGGGAGCATAGACCAAGAAATCTGTGTTTCTCCGAGTTCTGATGAAAAGCCCAAACAGTAATATTAGGTAACTGTGATGCATTTTAATCTGATGACAGCTTGTGACCCACAAATTGCTGTTTAAAATTAAATTGAATTCACAATGAAACTGGCAAGACAACTACAATATCATATTTGCAATCTGCTTTGACAAAACACCATTCTAAAGCACTGTACTAAATAAAAAAGCAATTAATGTATATGTAGCATACCGCAACTGAAATCTGAAATAATATATAGTAATTCACCTGTTGCCTTATGAAACTAAATTTATTTGAATGATCTTATTGTTAATCTTTTTGAAAATTAAGAAAACAAAATACAGAGGGCTTTGCTTTGACTTTGGTAAAAGGCAAAGCTCCAACTATTATCTGGGAATGCAAACTTCTAGGTTTCCCCTCTAATGAACCAAAGTCCTCTATTTTCCTTATCCTCAGGGTTCATCTGTAATAAATTAGTAATGTTTTCTACACACTTAATATGAAGTCTATTTATAATGTTAAGCTTATAACTACCCAAGATGTATAAATTGCAATCCCAATGTTTGTTTATATATAATTATCAAAAATAACTACACTGATGTTTTTATCAGATAATTAATGATTTAACTTGGTAGCGATGAAAACTTTTTTTGGCAATGGCTGCTTCTGTCAGTGGCACCATTAAATAGTGTGGGATGTAAAACAAGAACAGCGTGCATGTTTTTCATCCTATATTTTAACATTAAATAACTGTATATGGCAATTAAATGATTCGTTATAGTTGTTTCCAAATAATTTAATAGCTAAGTCATAGCTTTTTCTCCCACTGATTTTCAAGACACCAGAGAACCACCAAAAACCCCACAATGTAATGCTGTAATTATAATAATTAACATGCATACTTAATTACAGCCTTATTGTTCCTATACATCGTTTGCTTCTAAATTCACAGTGCATTTAAGGAACAGCTAGGATTTAAAAAAAAAAAAAGTACTAAATTTCACTCCCATTATTGCATAGATGGAAAAACAGCACCCACTCTTTTAAAGAACTACCACAGGGATTACAATTTCACAGCCATTTTTGGTGTGCTTATGGTCACGGTAACATAATACACTTCCACTCAGTGTACTTAGAGAAATAAATGCGTGTGAACAGATGAGAACCAAACTCGAAGAAAAGCTACAGGGAGGCTGCATGGACAACTGCTGTCTCAGCAGGGTCCCTAAAACCTCTCTGCCATGTTTTATTTTGGTGTGTGTGTGTGTGTGTGTGTGTGTGTGAAAACCATACAGAGTGCAGTCCAGCATGTCTGTCCGCTGTATTGGAGGTGCCAGGTGCCATGAATATGAAATTCCTAGGCACTTTATCTGGTTTGCATCCCTAGACCAGATACTGTTTCTCGTGTCGAATCTATTTTTATTTGGTTGCACTCTCTCGCTGTCTCTCTTCAAATCTGTCCTGGGGAGACTAGGGGAAAAACTGCTAGGTTTCTGAGTGTGGTTGGGTTTCTCTTTACCCACTGCGGATACTGACCATGGTGCTGAAAGAGAAAAAGAAGCTCCCGTTTGAAACCTTTCTTGACTCCTATTGGTTCAGAAAATTCGAGTGACAAGCGCAGGGGCCAAAGCAGCCTGGAGCAGCGTTGTTAATAAACCATACATTTGGCGGTTAGGGGCGGAGATGTGGCCCATCGGGTTAGAGCCAGGGCATCCCTGAGCGCTCGCTCGCTCGCTCGCTAAAACCCGGAGACCTTATGGATGAGGCCGCTGCAGTAGGAAGAGCTCTATCCAGAAGGATGTCTTGTCTCTCTCCTGCAAACTGTGCAACCAAGTGCAAAGCCCAGAAGCACAAGCAGAGGAGCTGGATGGAGGGGGCGGGGGTGCGGAAACAAACCTGTATTCAAATTTAAAATGTTCACTCTCAGTCGTGAAAGGTAAAAAGGAAGAGCTGATTTTAGCCTAAGTTTTCAGCCTCAGCCTTCCAACAGGTGCACGCTTTCACCCCTCCGATGCTATCCCAAACCTTCTTCTGCTACGCAAGCCTTCCCCCGGGGTCCTTAAGCCTGTTTCCCATCTCATCCTCAGCTCCAGCTCTGAGCTGAGCCCCGCAAGCCCTTACCTGCAGCGTGAAGATTAAGAAGCAGGCACAGTGCTGGGAAGCCGACTGCTCTCCCCATAGTGTGTGCATTGAGGGGCGGAGGAGAAACTCCGCCGCGGCGACCCCACTTCCGAGCAAAGTGCTATTTGAGAGAACCACTGCCCAGAGTCCTCTGTTCCCAGGCATCCGATGGCAGGGGTCCTCGGCTGGGGTTCGCAGAACAGTGTGTGGCGCCGACAGAACCGAGCACTGGCTTCACCTCCCTAAGGGGTGGGGAGATGGAGAGTGGGATGCTGCGGGTGATGGGGACTCGAGGCGGGCGGGCGGGGGGAAGGCACTCAGAGGAGGCGAGAGCTTGGCCTTCAGGAAGCCCGCAGCTGGTGGTGACAGTGGGGTGGACTCCAGCGCCAGCCTCCCAGCCAGGCAACACCACTGCTGCCAGAACAGCTAGCAGCAGCAGCCCGACGCGCCGCGGCACTGAGCATGCCCAGCGCCGGCCCTGGCTTGGGAGTTTCAAATCGAAATTCCACCTCTCCGGGTCTTAGCTGAGGCTGGATGGCAGGGGGGTGGTGGTGGAGGGTGGGAGCAAGCTCCACAGGGGTTGGGTGGGGGGAACGACGCTTGAGGCAAGCTTTAGGCAAGCTTTAGGGAACTGGGTTCCTCCAAAATCTGGGCGTGGGGAGGAGTGGAGTAGGGTGGGAAGAGGCGGGGCCATGACTACAGAAACCAAGGAAGGAGCTGGAGGGAGCCACGCATCTGGGTCCTTCCTCTGAGCTAGGTTTATGCTTGGACTCAGCTCACAGTTTGAGACTGTTGGCAGGCTAGGCTAACCAGCTTCCCAGTTTGCCCCCACCCTACAGGAGCATGGGCAGGCAGTGAGTTCTGGCCTGCTGGAGCAAGCCTGCCTTGTGCAGGTTAAATGGGTATTCTGAGAGCGCCCCCTTCTTGCCCATTAGCTTTCCCCATGCTTCTTTCCCTCAATTCTTGTACTTCCACTAGATTTAAGCCTGAAGTCTATGACTGTAGTGGCTGAAAGCAGAGAGGTCGTATTTACCCAGTAGGGAAGGATGCTCGTGTAAATTGAAGGAAAGTAATGGTCTTTGCTGACTATGGAAATAATTAACTTAGATTCCATCATATTATATATTATATGTCACATATATAATATATTGCATACAATATGTAATACATTGTAATATAGTATAATTGTGTTATATATTGTATAATACAATATAATATAATACATTATATATGCATATGATATGATGAAACCTAAGTTAATTATTATTAAACCTATATCAATTATTAAATATTATATGTATGTATATGGGTACTTTGCATGTGTGCGTGTCTATTCACCATACCTGTGTCTTATGCCCTTGGAGGTAAGAAGTTTGTTGGAAGCCTAGAACTGGAGTTACAGATGGTTGTTGCCATGTGGATGCAGGGAATAAAATCTGAGTCCTCTGGATGAGCAAGCCACTCCAACCTTTTCATCTGAATTAGACATATCAGGTCCAATTCTGTCTCTTTAGTGAGGCCACCACAAGCTGCAGAATGTGTATGCTTTTAATCTCCTTATCTATGTCAGTAGGGTGGAGATCCTTATCAATCTAGTGGTTAACTACTCTAAGCCAAAACATCCCTCGGCCAGGCTCTCTTCCCTATGTGACTTCAGGACTGTTCACCATTCTGCTTTTGTCCATGGGCTCAGCTGCCGCTCTTGGTTAATGGACCTCACTTGGATCACTACCACAGAGGTTACAGAGGTCTAAACTTGCTCCTATTTTTTTTTTTTTTTTTTTTGCCAGAAAGCCCTGGGCTAACCTGAGATTATAGTGTTCTTCCTCTTCCCTGTTTATTAAGCACTGCCATATTTTTTTCAGACAGTTCGTTTATCTGTGGCACACACTTCATCAACTGCAGGCTCCTTGAGAACCTCTGAATTTTGCATTAACTTAAATTGAATAAAGTCATGCTAGCCAAATCAGAGGGTAGTAATGAGTGCTCATTGAATTGAGCTGTGCCTCTCACTCAGTGCTCTCTTCCTCCATCCCCCCGAGGATCGAGACAGCTGATGTGAAACAAGATAACCAACAGAACCCAAATTAGGCAGGGCCTCACAGGATCTGAGTGCTCAGGCTGTGCCATCTCATTCTTTTATAATTTATTTTATCCGCAGCTCTGAGAGACGAGGCCAGGAACTGCATTCCAACAGGTAGAGTGAGAGCAAGATGGCATGTATTTTTAATACCTTACCAGGCTGTCTCTCCTAAAAATAGAGACAGCTAATCCAGTTGTTCCTGTGGGCATGGTGGGCTCCATTTCTGTGGACTAGAGTTTCACTCAGACTGTCTTAAGCTGCAACTTTTCCCCTTACTCCAGAGTCGCTTTTCTAAGTTTCCTTTTACCATAGAACTTTCTGATATATCCAGAGACTTACTTGTATTCTATAGCTTATATTCTCTCATCCACACTCCTTCTTTTGCCCCAGGATGTAACCTCCACAATGGCAAGGACCTTTGACAGATTTACTCACTATATGTTTTCCAGCTGCACAGAATAACACCTCCCACAACATCCATGTTCAAAAACAATGACAGTCATCTGAATGAAAGGCTCTAAAACTGGTGGGCAGCCTGGCTGGAATTCCTACTGAACTGATCTATCTCCCAGATACACTATGTACCTGGGCTCAGAGGTAAGAGGAATAAAATCCGTTCTAGCTATGCCTCCTGGTATCAGAGCTGTTGCATGGATGGTGTCAGGTGGGGAATAACTTCCATGTCCTGACAGAAGGTGTGTCTCCCTAATTTATTCCTCTCTAAAATAATTTTCCAACTTATATAAGTCTCCAGGAAGAGGACATTGCTACAGTAATAAAACCACACTGCAGCAATGCCCAGAATATTTTTGCTTTTCCATGGATAATTCCAACCTTTATTTTGGGGGAATTGAAAATTTCAATCAACATAATTGGTTATGACTTTGCCAGCAAGCAGCCTGCGAGCTATGTACTTTGCCCAGGGCTACAGGTAGCTGAATGAAAACCCACATAAAAATCTCTTTAACAGGAAAAAGTTTCCAATTTGACTAGAGTAGTTCAGCATGGTAAAAATAACCTTGACTGAGCTGTTATTCTGGTGCCTGGATATTCATACAACTTTCCTCAAAACAGGGGAAAAAGGACAAGAACGAAGACCCATCAGTTGAGAGTGTCCCAGCACCCACTTCGGGGGTCTCACAACCACCAGTAATTTTGGCTCCAGGGGATCCAATGTCCTCTTCTCTCAGGCATGCATATGAATAAAGTAAAACCATTTTTTAATTTAAAATAATTCTTTCTTACAATATATTCTGATCATAGTTTCCCATTTCTCATCTCCTCCCCCACCTACCCACCCATCCAACTCCACATCTTCTTTCTGTCTCTCTTTAGAAAACCAGCAGGAGCTGGGCAGTGGTGGCACACGTCTTTAATCCCAGCACTTGGGAGGCAGAGGCAGGTGGATCTCTGTGAATTCAAGGCCAGCCTGGGCTACAGAGTGAGTTCCAGGAAAGGTGCAAAGCTACATAGAGAAACCCTGTCTCAGAAAATAGAAAAAGAAAAGAAAGTAAACTAACAGGAAAAATAAAAAGAAACAAATCAAAAAGGAAAGAAAAAAAGAAAAGAAAAAGCACAAGAAACACACACACACACACACACACATACACACACACACACACACACACACACACACACACACACCAAACCCATAATAACACAAAATCAGGAAACATAACATACAAGCAAAAGATCAATAAGATTTTAAAAAGCCCAAACAAAGCAATATGAAAAAAAAAAGTTATAAAAATGCCAGCCATCTTCCGATGAGTATGGGGCTTTGCTTAAGTGTGGTTTATATACCCCCATGAGACTCCACTGAAGAAAAAAAACTAATTTTTCTTTTGCAAGCAGTTATGAATTGGAGATAGCTTCTTGGTTAGGAATGAAGGCTCTTGTCCACTTTCCCTGCTCAGTGCTGGGACCCATTTGGTTTGAACCTCTGCAGGCCCTGTCATGCTGCCACACTCTACATGAGTTCATATGTGCCTCTGTCCTGCTGTGTCGAGAGGACACTGCTTCCTTGGTGGCATGTATCCCCTCTGGATCTTACAATTTTTCTGCTTCCTCCTCCACATACAAGCCCTGATGGGAGGGACTGAGTGGATACATCCCATTTAGGACTGAGTGCTCCAAAGTCTCTCATTTTTTGCACATTGTCCAGCTGTGGGTCTCTGCATCTGCTGCAAGAGGAAGCTTCTGTGATGATGACTGAGCGAGACACTGATCTATGGATACAGTAGAATGTTGCCAGGAATGATTTTATTTCAGCATTCTTTTAGTGGAACAGTAGTATCTGTTTTTTTTTCCCTCGGCACATGAAGTTAAAAATTTCTTTCTTATTACAAAAACATCAACAATTTTATATCGTTAGATGAATTGATCGATTGATAATATGCTTCCAATGAGCTGATCACATGGATATGAAGTAAAACAGCAATAAGTGAATTAAACAATTAACAGGGATGGGGCTTGGAGGAATTAACCTCAGTCTACTTACAAAGGATGTGATTTGCCCTGATTTTTTTCCCTCTGAAATAACTAATTTCAAACTTACATGAGCTCCTGGGAAATAAGAAAGTCAACATGTTAAGCCTTTCAGAAGCATTATGTGACTCTACAGAGGCTGCATTTGTTTGTCTTTGACCTGGTACTACTGAGTTGGTTTCATATTTTAAAGGAGAATCCTGGTAAACACTACTTGGTGTTTTTTAAAAGGTAGCTCCAATTTAGAACATTGTAGAACTTACTGTGACAGAACCATACAACCAGTACTGCCTTATAGAGCTGTGTCTTAAATGGAATCATTTATATTGTAAAAGATAAGTAGAAAATAACACTCCTTTGTGAGGTTAAGTCTCAGAGAGATTTGTAAGGGAGAAATACTTCAGAGACTTGCCTCAAAATAAATTTGATCTGGGCTGGAAAGATGACTCAGCAGTTAAGAACTCACTTACAGAGGTCCTGAGTTCAATTCCCATCATCCATAGAGTGGTTCACAACCATCTATAGTGGGATCTGATGCCCTCTTCTGGCATAAGGTCATACATGCAGATAGAGCACTCATATACATAAAATAAATCCAGGCTACAATTCACAGCTCTAGAGAAACTAGTTGACGAGGAGGACACTAAGATGGATGCATGGATCACCCTGAGAAGGGGAAATAGATGAGATCTCCTGGGTAAACTGGAGACTGGAGTTCATGGTAGCTCACAGACTCTGGATCAACATCTAGGGAGCTTGCAAGAGACCATTGTAGGCCCTCTACATGTACGGGACATTTGTATAGCTTGGTCTGTTTATGGGGCCCCTAGCAGTGGGACTGGGAACTGTTCCCAGCACATGAGCTGGCTTTGGAATCTACTCCCTATGTTGGGATGCCTCACTCAGCCTTGCTGTAAGGGAGAGGAGCTTGGCCCTACCTCAACATGATATGCCATGCTTCTTTGGCTCCCATGGGAGGCCTTACTCTTTCTGAGGAATGGATGGGGAGTTGGTAGAAGGGAGGTGGAAGGATGGAACGGGAGGAGAGGAGGGAGAGGAAACTGTGCTTGGTATGTTAAACAAACAAACAAACAAATAACATTTTCATTGATTAACACACAAAATATATTTGACCATATTGAGCTTCCACATTAACCAGCTTGTATATGGTTGAAACCATCCACTAAAGCCATCTGCCTTAGGAATCTTGAAATGGATAAATCAGATTTATTGACTAGGTTTACCGTTATTTAGTCTTCCAATATTTGAATATAATGATGGATAACATTCATTAAAGGCTTCCTACATGCCAAGCTCTGTCCTAAGCTAATGAATTTCCAATTTAAACTTTCATAGTAATCAACTCAAAAGTGAACTGTTACAGCTAGCAAAAATCCACGTATTTATTTATTTCCAATTTAGGAATTGTTTGTTGTTATTGCTGCCATAGAAACGTGTGTGTTTCTAACTCCCTGCCTTGGCAATATATGCCTTTACACTAATCACATTCAGAAGTTTTAGTACCAGACTACTGCTTTGATAAAGTATCTCATGCACACACATATTCATATTCACACTCATTTGTTCAGTGGTCAGCAGCTCACTAGAATTAGGTAGGTGAACAATGACAGGGTAAGAGAAGCTGTCCATAAACATCAGTAAAACTCTACTTTTAGAAAAATTCCATAGGAAATTGTCTCCAGGAGAATGAACCACTGCTTGTGGTAGGTGAACCTCGCCATAGCAATGCCCTGAAGAATAAAGACTTACTACAAGTAAAGCCATGCTTAGAAGAACGTATCATCAGGTGCTTATAGTAGAAGGGAATAAGTGATTTCTTCTGTAGAGGGTGGGGAAAGAGGTGGAGATGTGTAGCAGATGGGAAAGTGTTAGTAAAGAGCAATAAATGAACTGAGTTTAGACAGCACATTAACTATACTTCTGCTCTACATAAAGAGAAACACTAAGGGATTGTGAGAACCAGTTGAAGGGACAGAAAATAGCTAAAGAGATGTAAGGGGCTTCCTACCAAGTATGGAATCCACAGCTAACAGTGACCAATTCTTCACTGAGACTTATACTAGGTTTGCCTCATCCCATCCTTCACAAAACTTCTTTATCAATCTCTAAGTTCATTTTCTTTCATTACAGAGATATCTTTTATGAGAGGCAAAAAAAGATATGTTCAGAGTGGAACAGCTTAGAATAAAAAGGAGTGACCTGGAAATTCATAGTAGAAGAGTGTATGTTAAAATTTGTTAATTTGCCATTAATTAAAAAAGATTGCTCTAACTGTAGCAAGGAAGATCCGTCTGCCCTCTGCATAGAGAATAAGAGAAGAAAAGCACTAAAAATCAGAAAATACAAGTTACTCCATTGAGCTCTCATAAGAGTTCTGGGAAGCATTCATTTATTTTTGGAATGGAGGTGACAACTTAAATCCATCTGGGTTAGTAGTTTCACTGGTATCATCTATCCAACCAACAGCAAAGCTGGCTTATGAGCCCCGGTCTTGTGAATCCTGGCTCCGTGCTGGTACTAACTGTACTGTATTGCCTCTCTGTTTAATGACCGAGCTTGCTTCTGCTATTCAGCCAAAAAGAATGAAATCTGTCATTTGCAGCAAATACACAGAACTAGAAGACATTAGGTTAAATAGGCCAGACTTTTCGAAACTAGATCCCCCAAGTTCACTCTCATAATGTGGAGGCTTGAGAAATTGAACCTGACTAATGAATACTGATTATGGGAGATTGAGAATGACATGGGAAAGGGGTTTAAATGGGAATCAGGGAGTCTGAATTTGACCGGTCTCTCATTAATACTTACAATGAATAAATGCCAATCAAAATTAAAAGCCAAAAATTGTTGGGATCATCTTAAGTTCATAAAATAATAGTTAACTCAAAAGCACACAAAAATTTCCAAAATATAAGCCAGAAAAGATTTAGGTTAAAAGTGTTTTTTTCCCTCTTCCAAGAAATAGACTTCAATACAGCAAATCACAATATTATCTTATAATGTAAGTTAGCTTTGGTTTTGTTGAGATTTATGTATTTGAGGCATTTGATATATACAAAAGTATGTATTCTAAGAAATGAAGTTCTTAAAATAAGGCCAATATATTTAACACACACACACACACACACACACACACACACACATATGTGTGTATGTGTGTGTATATATATATATACATGAATGATCCTGTTTAGTAAGATACAAGCTATTACAGGATATAGGTGTGTGTAGATTTTGTTATTGGTTTGCCATTAGGATTTTATTTCAAAGCTTCCCTTAGATCTAGTTCTTGGTACCTATGCATTGTCCTGTCACTGTAAAGGTCAGATTCATCCAAGATGTCAGTAAAAGATTTATTTACAAACCACTGACTCTCCTGTATTAGCTCTCTGTCCATCCCAAGACATTAATCAGACTGCACTTATGCCATCCATCATTCTGACCAGTACAGAGCCTTCTAATATTGCTTAGACTAGCTACTTGGGAAGATCTAAGCACATAGTCTACTCTATTCTTTTAAACCTCCTTTAATTAGGCCACTTTGGAGCTACTGGGACTATAAGAATATCCAAGGGATACAGTGGGATACAGCTGTGAGTAGTCAATCTTTCAATCACGCCCCATTCAATTGCTTTATTTTTCCACATAACTACAAGATGATCTGAAAGAGTGGCCCCTGGATGTGAGCCTCTGTGCTGCTCTTACTGACTGCTTACCTTTTGCAACTAAGCTGTAGCTCTATTCTTTTCTCTCTCATATTTCTTCCTTTCCTTGATTCTTACCGATAGACCTTGGTCTACAGTGGTGAGTGATATAGGTCGTTAGTCTATAGAGCTGACTAAAGAGACATTTTCAAGATAAAAATAATCCCTTTAAAAAGTCTGTATCTTCCTGGCATGAAATGGTGAGTTAGAAAAAAAAAATTACTAAAAATCTCCACTGACTGTAACATGACTTCTAACACAAACAATTAACCAATATTCTCTATGTGGGCATAATTTTTGATTTATTGATCAGAAACCATGGGTTCTGTCTGGGCGTGGTGCTTCATGCCTGCCACCGTAGCACTTGAAAGCCTGAGGCAAGAGGATTGGTGGGAGTTTAGTCTCAAAAGGAAAAATATAATAGGGGTAAAAGAAACACCGTGTTTTGGGGGTACTATTAGTATTCAGCAAATAGATCAGGAAATATGGTTTTTAGCTGCAGTAGAATATGATGCATCATCTGTATTCTTTTTGTTTGTTTGTTTGTTTGAGACAGGCTTTCTCTGTGTAGTTTTGGTGGCTGTCCTGGATCTCACTCTGTAGACCAGGCTGGCCTCGAACTCACAGAGATCCACCTGGCTCTGCCTCCCGGGTGCTGGAATTAAAGGCGTACACTCACCGCCACCTGGCTCACCTGTATTCTAAAACAGCAGAATAATCTGTTGCCATTCCATTTGTTCATCATTCTATTTTAAATAACAATACTAACCTATATTGAGTATGTATGGTAAGCCAGAAAGTCTTTTAGTCACTTGGGAATATTTATCAACAAAGTGGACAAAGATTCTGTTCTTCGTGGAGCTTAGACTCTAAGTAAAATAAATAGCTGTTGAACAGCAAATATAGAAAATGCACGAATTTTTTAGTATAGTGGCTATTAGGAACCATTGTGGAGATGGGTAACAAAGTAGGTTAAATCGAAAGGAGTCAGGGGTCAGGGTTTGGGTGAGGGAAAGCCTGTAAACAGGAAGACTTTGCAGAGTTAAGTCAATGCTTCACATGGAGCCATAGCGAAAGTGCAAACTAATCGGAGACTAGAAGATGATGGCAAAGGAACAGTGGGTGCTTGAAGAACTTCTCCAAAAATGGGACAGCTGCAATAGAGGCCATTGCTGTTCCATAGATTTCTTAGCCAATCCAAAAAGAACCACATTGTATATCTGTCGTCTGTCTGTCTGTCTGTCTATATATCATTTATCTATCTATCTGTCTATCTGTCTATCTATCTATCTATCTATATCTGTCTGTCTTCTATCATCTATCTGTCTGTCTGCCTCCCTGACTGACTACCTGCCTATCTATCTATCTATCTATCTATCTATCTATCTATCTATGTAGAGAAATCCAGCTGCAAAAATGCCAAGTCAAACTAAATGGACATTTTTCCCCTCAAAAATTTTCATTAATTCAAACTCCACTGATTTCAAATTATAATAACATAAATGTGAGAATAAAAAACGGCTTAACAGGAGATGATAAGTACCTCAGGCCAACTAATATTACTAACTCAGGATTCTACTCCTCACTCATGTTTTTGGTATAAAAATATTTTTAAATTTAAAATGTGGAGACACATTGTGATACTTTGTTCATCTCAAGAAACCTAGTGGAGGGGCAGGGGATGTAGGAGATGCCTCCATTGGTAGTACTTGCTGCTCAAATGTAAGGATCCATGTTGTTTGCCCCCAGAACCTATGTAAGAATTCAGGCATGGCGGCAGGCGTGCTTGTAATCCCAGGGCTAGAAAGGCAGAGAAGAAGCAGATATAGGCAAGCTTCAGGCCAATGAGAAACCCTATCTCAAAGATGATTGGCATTCCCAAGAAATGACACTTAAAGTGTTCACACACATGCCCAAGTGTACACAAGCACCCAGACACACACACACACACACACACACGCACGCGCGCGCGCACACACACACACACACACACACACACACACACACACACACACACATATATATATATATATATATATATATATATATATATATTAATGGAGAAGAAGCTTAGGGAGCCTGATGATGTAGCTCAGTGGCAGAACATTTGCCACGTATATGCTAGGCTGTAGGGTCAATCCCTAGTACTGGAGGCTGAAGGGGAAAATAAAGAAAAAGTTGTATGAGCTACCTCCATACAAACAAGTCAACCCAATGTTCTTGTGAATGAGAAATCTAAGCAGGATAGAAAATCAAATTTCTTAGCAAGTATTTTTGTGTTTTTGGCTGCCTGCTTGGCAAACCACATCACAGTATTTAGATATTGTCCAAACACTGGAGAGTGATGAGTTTACAAGGTTCCTGGCTGTTTTTGTTGTTGTTGTTTTAACATGGTTCAAACATAACTTTGGTTTTTTTTTTGTTGTTGTTGTTCTTTCAGTATTTAGGGAAATGATAGAGGGTAGTTTCATTTCATTATTTTTAAATCAAGTCTTTACATTCAATTCCATGTGGTAGGTACCAACCAAAGTACTAGTTTGCTGTTAGTACAAATGGAGAGAAAATATAAACTGTCTCTCTTGCAAAAGAGTCATCTGGAACCTCTAATCTTAGAAGTATGCTGCTTTAGAAAAGAAAGCAAGAAATCTAGTCTCTATTTGACTTCAGGATTTAAATTAAAATCACATTTTATATTAGGTCTGTGACAAAAGTGATGATCACAGAGATGGGAAAATGAACTTCTTTCAAAACCAAATTCTGTTACAAATATAGAAATAAAATCAAATTTAACTATTTTTGACTCAGCCAAAAATAAAATGTGTAGAAGTCAAACTTTACCTCTCTATTTCTAGGAAGTAAGCCTGGTATGCTGTTTCTGAATTTACTCATCTATGTTAAATCTCTTCACTCTGCATTTGCCCATTCTACATTTCAAAAGAAATTTAGGTCTTCATTATTTGAACAATAGACAACAGAGAAACAAAATAAAACATGCCTATGGATTCTATCAACTGGTGTGGTGATATATTGTGTCCCCCAATATGTTGTGCACCCTAATAAAGCTTAGCTGAGGATCAGAGGAAAAAGCCAGCCACTATATTAAACATAGAAGTCAGGCATTGGTAACACACACTTTTTATCTTAGCATTCAGGAGGCAGAGATCCATTTGGATCTCTGTGAGTTCAAGGCCACACTGGGGAACAGAGCCAGGCATGGTGACACATGCCTTTAATCTCAGCACTAACCATAGAGTTCTGGAGGTCTGTACAGACAGACAGGAAGTGATGTAGCTGGGCAGAGAAAGGAAGTGAGACGCAGAACAGAAAATCATATAGGCATGGGTTTTATACAGGAAGTAGGTCTCTTTGGCTGAGGATTTCCAAGTGGTAAGAACATGGCTGGCTTCTTTCTGCTTTTCTGATCTCTCAGTTTTTACCCCAATATCTGGCTCTGGTTTTTTTATTAATAAGACCATTTAGCAAATCATCTTACAAACTGGTAATAAACATTAAATAAACATAAAGTTCACATTTTGGTACACTTCCTTTTTCTTGATCCAAACTTTTGCTGTATATTTATCTTCATATGCATGTGCATATGATTAACATTATTTTTATAATTACTGGCATATTATGAACTTGAAAGCTCTGTTATCACCCAGTAGTTCTGTAGGAACATATTTTCATGTCATTTCAGATTGCTCATGGACGTATTTTAAATTGTTGCCTAACACTGTGTATGTATTATGGTGTTAGCCATCCAGGTTTTCTAGAGCTGATTAGTTCTTATTTTGTAGAGTTATTCCTCAATTCAAATGACCTACTTTAGGGGAACAAGAAAATCCATGGAAACAATGTCCAGGTAAACCTTTAAAACACTTGAAGATGTGTACAGAAGATAGAGACTAAAATACTTCCATTGTAGCAATCAGTGCTCATGAAATCATCCTGTCATTAAAAGGGCACATGCTCAAATGACAAGCCAGACAGATAGGACATTGGAGACTCTGGGTCTTCCCTTGACCACTATCAAATCAAAAGTTACCTGGATATATGTTTCAATAAGCCCCTGCCCATTTTCAGAATGACGGCTAAACTCAGATGGACAAGAAGAGCTTGTTCTTTTTCAATCACCCCTGGATAGTTTAGCTGGCTAAAAAGACCTTTGAGTGAAAAGGATTGTAAAATGAATTGTATAAATATGAGTTATAAGCAATTGTGATATTTCTTTTTGTTTGTTTGCTTGCTTTGAGACAGGGCTTCATGTAGCCCAGGCTAACTTTGAACTACCTGTGTAGTCAAGGGTGACTTTGGAATTCTTTTTTACAAAATTTTTACTGAAACTCTTCCTTGGCAATTTCAGACACATAAAGTACATTTTTTAATTCTATAATCCCACCTTCTCTAATCTCCCTCCTATCCCTCCTATCTCCCTTTCCTTACAAGTCCCTTTCATGTCTTTTTTGTTGTTGTTGTTGTTGTTTTAACACTTGTCCATTGGAGCCTGGTGGGATCCTCAGTGGATACATAATTGAAGTCAATGACTGCCTCTCTCCCAGAATCCATCAGTAGCCAGTAGTTCAACAGGGATGGGCAGGACCTCAAGAACCTCTTCCAAATCTGTGACTGACGGTTGATAGGCCCAGTCTGGTATAGGCTAGTTGCAGAAGCCACAGCTACTGTGAGGTTATGCGTGTATGGGCTGTACCATGCCCAGAAGACAGTGTTGCATAGCCCTGATTCCTATCTTCCAGCTCTTATAGACTTTCTATCACCAGCCTCCCATCTTAGTTACAGTTCTATTGCTGTGAAGAGACACAATGGCCACAGCAACTGTAATTAAGGATAGCATTTGATTGAGCAGACATGGTGCTGGAGAAAGAGTTGAGAGTTCTACATCCGGATCCACAGGAAGCAGGAAAAGAGAGACACTGGGCCCGGCTTGGGCTTCTGAAACCCCAAAGCTCACCCCCAGTGACACACTTCCTTCAACAAAGCCACACCTCCTATTCCTTCTCAAGTAGCACCACTCCTAAAGACTAAGCATTCAATTATATTAGCCTATGGGGGCCATTTCTATTTAAACTGCCACACCACCCTCCCCAGCCACCCCTATTATGTGATCATCTCTGAACCTTCACTCAGTGGCATAAATGTCCTGTTTAGGGCTGAGTTCTCATCTGCCACTTATTCTCAGTACCCTGAGCAGTCTGTCATCTCTACATTCATCGCCATTCATGACAAAGAGGCTTCTCTGATGAAGGCTGGAGTAGCCTTTGTCTATGGGTATAAACGTAAGTATTTAGAAGGCAACATGGTACCATGACAAGTTAGCTAAATAGCAAATTTGTTCCTATTTGCCTAAGACCTCCTCAGCCATGGACTTTTGATCAGGATTACAGTACCATGCATGGATTCCCTCTAGGGGAGTAAGCCTCAATCAGACAGCAGTTAGTTACCCTGTATAAGAGTTGAGCCTTTTGTGATTCTTCTTCTGAGAATTCTCTGTTTAGATCTTTAGCCCATTTTTTAATTGGATTGTTCAGTATTTTGATGTCTAGTTTCCTGAGTTCTTTATATGCTCTGGAGATCAGTCCTCTGTCAGATGTGGAGTTGGTAAAGGTCTTTTCCCATTCTGTAGGCTGTCTTTTGGTCTTATTGACTGTGTCTTTTGCCCTACAAAAGCTTCTCAGTTTCAAGAGGTCCCATTTATTAATTTCTGTGCTCAGTGTCTGTGCTGCTGGTGTTATATTTAGGAAGTGGTCTCCTGTGCCAATGCATTCAAGTGTACTTCCTACTTTCTCTTCTATTAAGTTTAGTGTAACTGGATTTATATTGAGGTCTTTGATCCACTTGGACTTGAGTTTTGTGCATGGTGACGGATATGGATCTATTGGTAATCTTTTACATATTGACATCCAGTTATGCCAGCACCATTTTGTTGAAGATACTTTCTTTTTTCCATTGTATAGTTTTGGCTTCTTTGTCAAATATAAAATTAAACATGTGTTTAATTTGGAGTACATATAGAAGTAAAGAGACCTATAAAATGGCACCTTTGGGTGGGGAGTGCTGTATGAGAAGCAAAGTATAAATGACATGAAAATAGAGAATGGGCTTTTTACGGATGCAAACTTTCAGCAGGGATGGGAAAGGAGAGATGGGGACAGTAGAGGGAGGAGACAGAGAATTAACCAAGACCTTGAACTTTTGATCTCTATTCTTACTAAGAAATAATGTATAATGCTAAGATTACACTCCATTTATGTGGTGCTGGGATTGAGTCCAGGACCTCCTGTATGTTAGGTAAACACTCTACTAATGGAAATATACCTCAGCTCATCAATAGTGGATTTTACTTTTTTAGATTATTTTTATTTCTGATTTATTTTATTCACATTTTTAAGAGAGTAATGATACAAGAACCTTTTCATCTCAACATCTCTTCCTTATAAAATAGCCTTTATGATTGTGTAGCTTATTGCTTTTAATCTTGTCTTTTAGCTTCATCATGGTTTGAGAGTATACTTTGTATGATTTCCATTTATTTTAATACAGAAAAGTCATTGTACACCCACAGAATGGTCTATTTGAATGATGTTCCACAAGCTTTTAGAGAAAAAGTGAGTTCTGTGTTAGGTAGAGTGTTTTAGAATGCCGAGTGGGTATCGGTGTTGTTCATGTTCTTTATATCCTTATGAACATTTTGTCTGCTTGTTCATGTTCCTGGGGGATGAGATCAGAATTCTGTATCTGTGCATACAAAGCTGCTCTCCCTCTCAAACAATTTTGACTTTCTGTACTGTCAAGATATCTTATCAGGTGCGCCTCAGACTATTGCATCCTGCTGAATAGCCCTTGTTGTAAAATCAACATTTTTAATATCAGTTAGGTACTGTATGAAAAGGTAATGTATAACATAAAAATGAATGAAGTACTGCACTTTAGAATGGAGGACTCACTTTAGCTATGGGACATAGTTATCCAAGGCTAATGCATAATCAGACACATGCCAGTCAGAACCAGGATGTTGAAACTGGAACGTGTTTTCTTGAATCATTCTCAGAAGCACATTAAACATATTGAAAGGATCTTGGAAGTGAATAAATTAACTATTGCTTCTACTTGCTTAATAGGCCCTTAAAAGGCTCTTAAAAATTAGTTATGATTTTTATCATACTTATGTCTGATTGGCTGAAAAAAGCTAAAAAAAAGCCTTTCAAAGGCCAGGTTAGATTCCCTAAAGGTTTATTTGGGCAATAAGGAGGTTGACAATAAGTAGTAGTTTCTCTGTAATTTTTGTCATTTCTGTTTCGCTTTACAAAAAGAGACCATGGAACTCCAAGCTTTAAAATGTATCAGAATCTCTCTTTTGGTCAATCAGAACACTATTCATAGATGTCCTGCACTCCATGTTTGCTTTGACCACCACAGACATTCCATGGACCTTGGTCAGCTATTTCATAAATGTGTGGCACTTGTCACTTTTCAGAAGAAAGGGACTTATCAGAGTCCTGTGACTCTGCTTTCAGAGGCCTTGTACCTGACGATTGGGAGCCACTGACCATGTGATCAGATTGGATGAAGGCAATACCATATTCTGCAGATCATTGGGGAATGTTTCACAAGCAGGCATTTTTTTTTTTTATTCATTGGATGAAGATGATCTCTCCATGCTGAAAGTTTGCCATCGCACTTTGGTTAAATAATTTGCTAAACGAGGACAATGACATTCCATTTGCGTATTTAAGCTATTGAGCTGTGAAATTCTCAACTATGGCAATCCTTGCTGGCTTTGTTGGTTGTGTGTGGATTCAAATGTTATTGTTATTGATAGAGGGAAGGTGTCTAAAACGACCTGACGTCTTTGGTTCTTAGAGGTTTTTCTGGTGTCAGGTTTTACCAAGTTCTAGAAAACCACATCCCAGTTACAAACTAAAGTCAGTAGAAACGTGACACAGATGATATGCTAGCACCAATGTGTTGCAGGCTAGCCCCAGTGTGCCAAATTTATGAAACCTGACTCCTAGCAAAAGGAAACAGTTGAAGTAACTAGAGCATAACAAAATTGTTTGTCCTTCAGGATAAAGGGGAAGAGATGGAAAATCCACTGCAATGCAATTGCAATTACATCCTACTTAATCAGGGCAATTATTGATTTTATCTGGTGAGTCAAATCATAGCCCTTTTAACCTAATTCTCAACGTCAAACAGAGTTTCCAAATCCTGGATGGGATACTTTCAACTTCTCAACTCACACACATATTCTCTCCCTTCCCATTATTTTGAATGGAACTGTATGCACCGTTCATCATAGTTATTACTGTGTGAGTTTTCCTAAGGAAGGTGCAGCTTTTCATCCGTGTTCATTGTGGTGCCTTGCATATGCCCGGCACACAAAGCACTCATTGGTCCTTCATGTAAATCATTGATTCCTTCTGTGTCCCTCCCACACTTGTTTGTCAATTCCTTGGAGAAAGGATTATGACTTGTTGCTTGTCAAAGTTTTCAACAACTGTCATCATGTCTGATACAACATAAGTACCAATAAATATCCTCAAATTGTTTATTACAATGTAGTGCTAACGCTTCAAATGTAATATATATGTATATCTTACAAAACAATAATACATGTAATTAAATATAAAAACCTCACAGATCCGATGGCAGTGATAACTTCCTGAAGATGGGGAACCATTTTTTTTTACCCTCCTCTTGTGTCTTAATTCAGTAAGCATCAGAAATGAATCCTCTAATCACCTTTAAATTTGATAATAAGGCATTAATATAATTATGAGAGGTCTCAAATGCATATGTCATGTCTTGTGTATCCATTGTGATACCTAAATCACCTCCCATTACAGATACACAAACATTTATTAAGCATTTACTATATATGAAAGGCTATGTGAGAGAGTGAGCAGGAGAATTAAATTTAAAAAAATCCAATGAGATTCCATTTAGTGGATAAGATGGTACACTATGTAAATAATAAGGATGGTATAGACATACTACTTAGTATTTTGTGAACATAGAGGAGCTCCTTGTCCAACTCTGGGTAATATATGAAGATAGGAGCTACTGAGATGGCTTGACAGGCAGAGGTTCCTGCCACCAAGCCATGTAGATATAAGATTGAGAGATTAAAAGTGGACTGTCAGGTCACACAGGTATCTATATGCCACCATAAGGAACTTAATTACTTCATATTGAATGGAGAATACCTAAGTGTTTTAAGGACTACAGACATTATCTTATATGTATTGTAGGAGACCATCCTGCTCTTGTATGGAGAATTTATTGGGCCTTTAGAACAATACTAGAGTAAGAGAAAAGAGCTAGGGGAATATACGTATGATAAGTATACATAAAGATGTCAGAGAGTAGGAGTGAACATATTCTAGAAACAACTAGAAGATAAAATTGGCATGATTTGATGAAGAATGCAAACTAACTAGATAAGTTAACAGTGATTTTCATGTTCCTGCAGAAATGTAGACCATCAACTAAGAGAAACAGAATGGAAGGTGTGGACACATTAACCTGATGTGTGTGTGTGTGTGTGTATATATATATATATATATATATATATATATATATATATGTGTGTGTGTGTGTGTGTGTATAAATATGTATATATATATATATATATATATATATATATATATATATATCTTGAGATACTGTTCAGTGTGTTCAGTGAAGGTTTTCAGTATATAGGTTTACGTGTGAATCATAAAACAAAAGATAAAACATAAACCAAAATGTATAGCCGGGAGATAAGCCATCCAGATGAATCAGATAGCCCATTAACAATGTGTGAAGAACAAGGAGAAGAGGTTTAGACACTGAAGGTTGAATAACAATATCTTAAAAGTAGCGGCTGATGAGAGAGGGAATAGGGAGATGGTTCAGTGGGTAAAATGTTGTTGTACAATCATGAGGACCTAACTCTGGATCCCCAGCACCCATATAAAACTCAGGATGTATTCTGTACACACACATGCATACTCCCATCCCCCCCCACACACACAAAGGAAAAATGATACAGAGACCACCTCTCATAAGACAGCATCAGCTTTGACAAAAGGCAGGAGAAGTGAAAAATGCCTAGCACCATTACACAAATACCACTTTGCTCCTTAATGTTACTATTTAGCAAGGCTCTTCTGTCTTGCCTTCAGTTAGAACCCGCTTCTCACACTGACCTTGTAAGTTTTTGTGTAAACCAGTTCTTAAACAACAAAGGATGCTATTAATCATAATTCACTGCAGGACAGAGAAGGGGTAGGAGCATTTGTTCACAACGGTGATTTTCCACTCATGCTGGGAGAGCAGAGAGCAGGCTTGTGGAGGGTGTGGAGGTACACTCACAAAGGGGGCCCTGCTGGCTGAGTGCTAATGGAAAGCCACAGATGGTGAGCTGTGTGGCAGGTGCACTCTCCCTGAGACACATTTTACATTTTAAGCAAATCGATGCTCTCGTGTATGGCCATTTGGACAATACTTGTGAGTACTTTGATAGGCATTTTGATGTATATTTGATGTTGGTTTTTAATGTATTTTAGAATAAACTCTCCGCACCACTTTGTTTACTTCCCATACCCCAAAGGGATGTTATTTGTGAATCTTATTAAAAATTAACATGAATCTACTTCCCATATTCTGTCTGTCATAGATGAAGAACAGCCTATGTTGATATGCACAATCCATCCATTGATTTCTAAGCCTTCTGCTGAACAGCGTCTCAAATTATGTGACGGATCTGTGCAGAACTTGATGATTTATCTAAATGATATTCAGAATTCCACTCATCAATAAACCTCTCTCTGGTGACTGCAAATTCAGAGAACTCCATTTCTCCCTCTAAGGAACACAATATGATATTTCATGAATTGGGTTCCAATCAATAACTCCTATAAACCAGTCTTTCTCTCAAGTCTCGTGTGTTAGAACAAAACCACTCATGTCAGTAGCCCATTAGTGATGGATCTAGAACACGAAATACGGCTACACAGATGTTACTGGAAACACCTTACTTTCAATGCAGAATCCTTGTTATTACAAGCCATTGCTAGAGATATTTTAAAGACATTTATTTTTATTTTGTGTATATACATGTTTTTCTCTTCACATGTGTATGTGCAGTACATGTACCACATTGTGTGCCTGATGTCCAGAGAGGTCATAAGAGGGCACAGGATCCCCTGAAACTGGAGTGTTAGACTTCTGTGAGCTACAACATGGGGGCTGGGAACTTAACCCTGGTCCTGTGCAAGAACAGCCAGTGCTTTTAACTCTCAGCCACCTCTCCATCCCCTCGGTTTAACTTTTATACTGCAAATACTAAACACTCACGCCCCACCAAAGACAGGAACACAATGAAAGCTTTCTGCACTGTAGCCTACCAAGTTTTGAGTTCATCTCCATCCCACAAACGTTATAGAGAGTATTCATGAGAACGTCGTATTTGTCTACTTCAGTACTCTCCTTGGAGAGTAATTGAAAGCTAGAATCAAGAGATTTAAAAAAGGAAAACAGATACTTTAAGAGGAATGAAGTGAAGTATTTATCCTCTGTAGCCTCACTTTCTTCCTGTAAAGTGGAAATACCTTCTAGTGTTACTGAGGGAAATGTGTAAGATGTAAAATCTCTTAACAGTGCTTGCTGTGGGAAGACTGATGATTGCCACTGTAAGTATTATTAGGGGATTGGATTAACATTCATTCACCCTTTGTGAATTAATTTTGCCGTCTATAACAGGTATCACAAAAATCATTAGTGAGGAAAAGTCATTATTGAAAAACCACAAGTTCCACTAAGTGATATTCATTAACTTTATTTATAAATACAAAAATATTTTTGTTTTCAGTTTGTTGAACAAATGCATAAAATCAATGAAAGTAATTTGAAAAGCCAACTTACAATATTTAACATAAATCACAAACTCTGAAATAGGCAAGCTTCCTTTTACCAGAAGAGAAAGTGTGGTTCACCAGAATGATACTACAGATTGTTGTAAAAATTATGATTCCAGTCCAGTTTTCCACAACTAATAGAGAGATATAAACAACAATTTCAGTTATTATGTTTAATTCACCAACTTCTTTCCCAGGGATATGTGCATTTAGTATTAAAGTCGCTTAAATTGACAGGCTGTCTATCTATCAGTAATAAATAAAAAAAATGGTTTTTAAAGACTCGTGTGTGTGTGTGTGTGTGTGTGTGTGTGTGTGTATGCATGCATGAGTGCCTTGTGCATATGTGTGTGTGCATGAACTCACATGTATCTGGAGCCTGTGGAGGCCAGAAAAGAGTGCTAGATTCTCTGAAGATGGAGTTACTGTAGGACATGAGTTCTGGGAACCAAACTCTGATCCTCTACAAAAGCAAGAAGCATTTCTAGTCATGGAGCCATCACATCACGTCAGCTCTTGCTTCTCCTTTAAGTAAGAATGTTCAATATATCCATATACATCATCCTCCCAAATTTTGTCACATGAACAAACTGGAGAATCTGCAAGTAAGTATAGAAATGGCTTATTTCAGGAGCAGGCTGCAAATCCCTAGCTGTGATGGATTCTGCTGAATTTGAAGAATTCTAATCAAAATATCAAGAGTTTTTCAGGAGGCTGGGGAAGAGATCTCAGTTGTTAGGAACATGCAGTGCTCTTGTGGAGAACTTGACTTTGGTTCCCTGCACTCAGCACAGCCTGTAACTCCAGTTCCAGGAGATCCAATGTCTTCTTTTGGCCTTTACAGACATATGCATTCAGAGGCACGTAGTCATACACAGACACTAGTAATACATATAGTTGAAAATATAAAAATAAATCTAAAAAAAATGTGCTGAGCTGAAGCACAAAGAATACACGTTTACAACAAATTGGAAGTTAAACAGTTAAGAGGCAGTGCTGGGCCAGGCAGCGGTGGTGGCTCACGCCTTCAATCCCAGCACTCAGGAGGCAGAGCCAGGCAGATAGATCTCTGTGAGTTCTAGGCCAGCCTGGTCTACAGAGTGAGATCCAGGACAGCCACCAAAAACTACATGGAGAAACCCTGTCTTGAAAAATAAAAACAAAAACAAACAAACAAAAAGATGCAGTGCTGGGATGCTTTGTACATTACTACCCATATTTAAATCTGTGTTAAATGAATCCTTGTTTCCTATTAGTACAGCCAAACACTTACAACAAAGAAAAATTCTGAAGCAACACCAGGGACATTTTAAAGTATTTAACAAAAGCCCAAGAAAAGCAAGTAGTCACAGAAAAAAATATATTATAAGTGGAAAAGATGAAATTACTGCAGACATGACACCCACCCTAGAACAGTTCTAAGAATGGGACCTCTAACAGTCAAATGGCCATCATTACACACTCAAGCTGCACCTAATGAGGCATGCACTTTATTCTAGGCTCTGTCCTTAGAACAAAAGACTAAGAGATGAATGAGATGCTCCCTAAGAACCTATTGGAATACCCAAGAAACCGATGAAGGATGTAAAGGGGTTATTGAAGGGTGAATTGACAAACCTGGGTCCACAGGCAGGGGTCAGCATGTGCCACATGCTTGAAAGTCTGAATGTTTGAGAGAAAACACCAGAGCTGACTTTGAAGGCCAGTCGGAAAACTGTGGAATCAGAGGAAGATGTAGAAAATATTCCAACACACCAAGGTTCAGAAGTAGAAGAATGCCCGAGGTATTTGGGAGATGGCAAGGGGTGCTTCACTACATACCACCTTGTGGCAGGTAGGAAGGTGAAAGTTACAGTCACAGAGCCTGTTTCCACTGGGATCAAAGTGATTCAGATATGTCTGGGGTCTAGCTTGCTTTGGACTATTATTGGGGGATTGGATTAACACTCATTCACCAACCACTTGTACCGTAGTTGCACCATCTACTGTATATTTCAGCAACAGCAGGTGTCAGCAAGTGTCACTTATCCACGCTTTGTGTCATCAGAGCAAACTCCACAATGTCTCTGGAGGGAAACAACCAGAGAACTTTGAGCTAGGAAGTTTCAACTACAGCCAGATAGAGATTCTTGAGTCAAGCAATAGAAGTCAGAAAGCAACAGGGCACCACAGGCAAGTTGGTATGAATCTGGACAAGTGTGTGGACAGCGGGAAAACCATGGTGAAAAGCTTCAGCACCCTGGCAATTTTTAACAGCGGGTGGTTGGTCAAAGAATCCGTGGTAGGACACTTGCCAGGCACACAGTAGTTTCTCAACAGGGTATGCGGCCATTTATTATTCATCTTTTTACATATGTGCCTATGTGATTATGATTCCTCTAATGGTCAATAATCTCTCTAATAAAGATAATCTTTTAGAATTATTTATTGTGTACATCAGTATAGCAAAATCATAACCTGGAAATACCTATCAGGGTGCTAGAGAAATGGTTCAGTGATTAAAAGTATGTGTTGCTCTTGCATAGGACCTGGGTTTGGCTCCTAGCACCCCATGATGGTTCACAATCATCTGCAACTCAAGTTCCAAGGGATCCGATGTCCTCTTTGATTCTCCACAAGCATTGTATACATGTGGTGAAAATGCTTATATACAGACAAACTATACTGCACATAAAATAAATAATTTTAAAAATTGTTTTTAAAATCTTATGTTTTTGTGTGTTGCTGTACAACCAAGCCATTGTAGAGCTCAGAGCTAGGTACAATCTGAAGTAAAATGAAATGAAATCTTGATTGTGCAGCTCCCCCACTCCTCACCTTGAAAGCCAGGTCAGCTGTGCCAGACCCACAATTTCATACCTTTCTTATCTTTAATTTTACAACTGACAGATAGCTTTAAAAATAATCGTATACCAGCATCAAATTTAGAGCAAAACAGCACCTTAAAAACATGTGAAAAGAGAGAGGGCTTCGGTGGTTGAACCAGTAGAACAAATCATTTTTACCGTTCAGAATGGCCTTTCAGGGAAACTGAAAGGTCAGTTATAGACGTCTAGCCCTAAGCGTGGAACACTGATGGATGAAAGAAAAGGTAGAGATAATCTGGTGTAAACCTCTTCTGTTGGGGAGGGAAACCTCCAAAATGATTTAATCCAAAGGTTTTATATGACATCATGCCACACCCTTTTCTCTGTGATTATGTGCTATTCTCTGGTATATGAGCATTTCTGTTGCCACTAGAGATACGCTCTCAGCTTTAAGTACTGCGTAAAGGCAAAAATTCTTGCATGAGGATTCTACAGTAGATCCAGGCATATGCCAAGAAGTCGATTAATACTTGTTGAGTGCAAGAATAAAAATGAATGAATGCATGTTAACGGTGTATAAAAGTCTTCCCAGATGGAGGCAAAGTAGGTTTTACTTAGAATTTATTTCTCCTCCATTAATGAGAATCTGTTCTCCTCACTTTTATTCTAGACTCCACCCTAGAACACCGTTCTTCTCAGATCTGCCATACATTTGTTAGGGAGAACGTAAACAATAGAAGAATCAAGCTGTGCAACCTGGGAAACATTCTGAAAACTTTATATCTATATAGCTGGATCATGCATAAACAACCATTTCATCCTCTTCAGATTTCAAAGGTCACTGTTCAAATGCTGCAGATGGAGGCAGAGGCCAAAGTCCGAACTGGAACAGGGTGGCTCCTGGTTCTTGACTGATAGTGAGTGGCCTGGCCTGAAGTAGATCCTAAGAAAGAAGGGTGTGTCCTGTAGTCATATTGACCTTTGCCCTCTGCTTCTCCCAAGTAGGAAATAAGCTATGGTTCTTATGTGAGCATATGAGGCATCAGGTTGTTCCACTCTAAGTCCTCTCTGCTTGTTTCTCCAGACACTGGCATCAACATCCAGTGTTTCTTTGAAAAGAGCAGCTTTTCTAATCTCTCTCTGGTCTCTGTCTCAACTGGGAAGCCTTCCTGCCCTGCCTCTCCAAAGCATGAGCCCTGAGCTAGTAACTCTGAGCCTTTTATTAAAAAAAAAAAAGGTTTCCACTTACCTATATTAATTATATGTAGTAATGGGTGGCATTTTAATGTGTGTGTATATATATATATATATATATATATATATATATATATATATATATCACCCTGTTACTCTTCTGTCTTGTTCCTATTGACTCTCTTCTTCCCAAATTCTCTTCCTACTGTCATGTCCTTTTTTCTCCCAGAAAGAATAAAGAATAATCTGGAATATGTAGTTGCACTAGTCTTGGTGCCTACAACCCCTTCACTGGTTATGTTTTTTTTTCCCTTGTAGCTCTTAACTTTTTCAGTAGCCAATTTTGATTTTTTTTATTTGTTCTTAACAGCTGCCTTTTTGTTTCTGTGTGCGTTCCCTTGCTCACAGCTTTTTGTCAGCATCCTTATTTTCCTTTAGGAATTCAAATATATCGTCCACATCTTCGATTCATCCCTCTCTGCTGTTTTCACCGTCCCCAGCACACTGCAGCTCTTTCCCAGGTCCTTGTTATTTTTTTCCTATGTCCATATATCACACTTCAAGCCTCCCAGCTTCAAACCTTTAGAACTGTCATTTATAGGTCGCGACTACATGCCTTCTAATCTTCAGGTGACTGCTTTCCCCCTGGACCCGCCCACTGTCACATTCATATTTCTCTCCAGTGGCACAAGTCTCATCAAAGATGGGCTGAACTCCCAAGGTTACTAAAACTTTTGTTGAAATAACATGTTTCAAGTTGTCTGTGGAATTTCCTTCCTCCCTATCAAGCCTTCATTCTTTGATTATCTGTTCTATCATGGATCTGCTTTTTATCCAAGGGATTTCATTTTCCACTGTGAAATTGCTGGTCCTCTCATAAGTCTGCTTTAATAGATCATTCTGTCTCAGAGTCCCAGAGCTACTATCTGGAGGCTTGCTTTCCTTTGTGCTTCTGGGGGGTGCGGTCCATCAAGGTGGGAAGATGGGGGGGGGGAATTGGTTGTAGAACTCTACTGTATAAAGCATGCAGGTACCTGATTTTGTTCATTAGTGAATTTAGATCGATTAGGGTTCATGAGCCCCCTCATTTCATTTCCTGCCTGAGCCTGGTATGATGGGGACTGTGGTCCTTGTGGGATCGCTGTTTTAGGGAGCCCTTTTGCTTGTTAAGAAGGCAGCAGCTGTAGTGACAACACTTGAGATGCTTAATCATGAGGCAGCAAGTTATTGTCATTCTATAGAACCCACTGCAATGCTTTGACAGTGCTGTTGAACAAATAGTGTGCTCTGAGCATCCTCTCTCTACAGACATAAGATACAACAGTAACCTTTGCAACATTGCCCTGTTTTGCTCTTATACTCAAAATGTTCAGTAACAGTGAACACTACAGTAGTGCCACTTACTCAAAATTTGGATTTCTTTTCCTTCAGTGAAACAAATTACCGTTCCAAATGGTTATTCATTTTATCAGGTGTAGCTGAAGTTTTCCTGTGTCCCACCAGGTCCTGCAGCTACTCGAACCCAGTTAAACACACAGAGGCTTATATTACTTACAAATTGTATGGTCTATGGCAGGCCTCTTGCTAGCTAGCTCTTTTATCTTAAATTAACCCATTTCTATACATCTGTACTTTGCCACATGGCTTGTGGCTTACCAATACCTTTACATCTTGCTTCTCCTGGGCAGCTCACAGCATCTGCCTTGCCTCTCCTCTCTCTTCCTGTCTATCTGTTTGGATTTCCCACCTGCCTCTAAGCTGCCTTGCCATAGGCCAAACGGCTTTATTTATCAACCAATCAGAGCAACACATATTCACAGCATACAGAAAGACGTCCACAGCAATCAGGATGATTACAGAAAATGTCTGCCTGTTTTTTATGTAATTCTGTAGGTAAAGAAAACTAAGAATCCAGGCTGTGGTGGTGCACACCTTTAACCCTAGCACTTGGGAAGCAGAGGCAGGCAGATCTCTGTGAGTCTGAGGCCAGCCTGGTCTACAGAGTGAGTTCTAGGACAGCCAGAAATGCACAGAGAAACCCTGTTTTGAAAAAAAAAAAAAAACAGAAACAAAAAACAAAAAAAATGCTTTTAAAAATGCTTTCAGTAACAAAAAACATCTGAAATGTGCTAACAAGGTACGCTTTGTGAGAATTGGTTATATTTTCTCTTAAAAATATGTTTAATTTTTATATAAAATTGGCCTCTATATGTATGCCATGAAAGCACATGCCCTTCCTATGAAATATTTTTTAAAAATTGTTGGATGTTACAGTGAGATATACCTGATCTAGTGACTGTCCTCAACAAGTGTGTATTTATTCTTACCTTCTAGAACTGTTCTTTGATACTATTTCATCTAACTTCCATAACCATCCTAGAATGTGTTGTTAGAACAGTGCCATCTCAGTGTGTAGGACTCCAGAGTGTTTGCTCAGTGTTTTATATTCCTCTAATACTCGTTGTGACTAGTTTTGAGCGAGTCACTCTGCATAGCCTGTTCTCTGACAGGATAGTATAAAGGGAACGCTCTCATCATGCCCATTTTTCAGGCAAGAAAACTGAGGTTCATTCAAGCTCTTTGTATAATTTGTACAGCAAACAGCAGGTATGGTTAGCTGCCTAGTTCTGAGTAACCTCCCAGAAAGCAGGGGAAAAAAAAGCATTAGGGAAGGATTTTTTTTATTGCCCTGTCCTACGTTAGAGTTGCTGTTAAAAGAGAGCATTTGTAAGAAGAAAATGATGTCATGATACTATAACCTCAAAATATTAAGGAACAACAAATATTAAAAATAAAAAAGAAAGCAGCTGTCATGTCTTTTTGTGACACACCTTGCTGACCTCTCTTGAAGAAGTTAAAACTCACCACCCCACACATATCCACAGAAGCCTAGGAGATTCTTTTTCAGTTTTCTGGACATGTGATTGGACCAGTTTTCAACCCCCAATCTTCATATGTAGCAGTAAATCAGCAATGATGTCATTGTTGTTATTCATATGCATTAGCCGTGAAATCAGAATTTATAAGCTATATGAATTACTGGAAGACCATGATTTAGTTTTTGTTGTTGTTGTTGTTTGTTTTTTTGTTTTTTGTTTTTGTATTTTTGTTTTTTCCTAAGACAGGGTTTCTCTGTGTAGCTTTGCGCCTTTCCTGGACCTCGCTCTGTAGACCAGTCTGGCCTCGAACTCACAGAGATCCGCCTGGCTCTGCCTCCCGAGGGCTGGAATCAAAGGCGTGCGCCACCACCACCCGTTTTGTTTGTTTTTTAGCAGAAGAGGAGATTGAAGTGTTTTGTGTGATGATCATTCTATACCTGCATGGTCTATATTTTGAGACACTGATTCTTCTTCTGAAAATGTCCTTCATTCTTTCTCCTCTCTGTTTGACTTTTAAAACAGTGGCTACCATTTGATATTCATTATCTTACCATTTGTGGGTTCCTCCACTTTAAGGACCAAACAGCAACTGTATTATCAATACTAGCAGTGGCATTAGCCTTTTAAATGAGCATATGAAGTAATAGGAGTCATTACAACACTCTCAAATGTATTTTGTAGATCTTTCACCCCCAACTCCCCTCCCCATCTCCCAACCACTCATGCTGGTCTGTTCCTCCCTCCAAACACCTCCTTCTGCTTCCATCACATATATTCTGCTACCATTTTTCTTTTCTGTCTCCACACTTTTATTATGTTGGTGAATGGTTAATCTAGAAAACCCTGTTATACTGTATTGCTGTAATGTGCCTTTTCATCATTCATTAGACACTCCCCTAGCTGTTTTATGGTTACAGGGCTAACCTCCAGGGGTCTAAATGCTTTTCCTTTTGAAGTCTTGCGTAGTCTCCCTTCCAGAGTTCTCATGATTTATTTTTTTTCTTTCTTTTTTGCTAATGTATTCATTTTCATGCAACTGTTTAACTCAACTTAGATGTGCTTTGATAGCTTTTGTCAGCCTCCTTAGGATTTGACCAGTTTTCTTTAGACAAAATTTAGTAGTAAATTTTGTTTGACGTGGAATCCATAAAAAATATAATGGGCCAAGAGGTGTAAGAAACACTCATGGCCATCTTTGTCACACTGTGGGGGAAATCCTTTCAACTAGTGTACAATTGACTGTGCAAAGGCCGGAAGTCTAGTTTTAAAGAAAAATGGCCAGTTGGCTCAGTATCATGAGAATGCCCCCCCCAAATTCAAAACCCAAATAAACTAAAATTATAATTACCAGATCAATTGATCAAAATAAAACCTTTAGGATCTTGCCTACTTATCTGAATCCTACTTCATTTTTGACCCATCTTTGTAACTGTCCTTCCAGACAAAACATTGTCAATGTCCATGATTTTAATTACTGTTGCTGTCCATAGAGTTTCTCACATAGCAGATTTTGAAAATGCTGACGAGAAGAAAGACATTGGTTGAGTCATTTTTTTTTTAATTGGGCTATGAGCTTTTTGTCCCAAATCCTCATTTGAATGCAACAATCTGCTTTATTCAAATGGGAAATCATCTAGGAGTATATCCTCCACTATATAGATGTAATAAAAAGCACATGGATTTTATTTTCATGTGGATATCAGCAAGGAGGACTTTGAAAATGCAGAGAATTTTTAGTTGAATTTGAGAACTTTTGTTGCAACATGTGACATAAGTATCATTTTTAAAATGAAGTGACTCCACTCCACCTGCCCTCCAGTTTCATCTGTTCCATGAAATTAGAAGTATAGAGTGTTGACAGTGACATTATAGGTCACACTGCTACACAAACTCCCACCTTATGACATGCTTAACTGTGCAGTCATTCTTTATTCATTAACTTGCACTTACTTAAAAAATTATTTGAAGATCGTTTGTTACTACGGATTCTAATTCTAAGTCTGGCCACAACAGATTGGCCACCATTTAACTTAGTGAAATAAAGACCTAGCGGTATACACCTGAGAGATAATTAAAGTGACATGTGCTTCAGAACATAAGAGAGACTTAGAGACACCACCCAGGAAATATGCCTTGGGCTACTATAATTACACCCATTGAATATCACCTAGTAAAATGGGTAGCATATTGTATCTTTTCTTGGATAATTTGAGCTTAGCAAGCACACACACACACACACACACACACACACACACACACACACACACAGAGAGAGAGAGAGAGAGAGAGAGAGAGAGAGAGAGAGAGAAGTAAGTATATACCTTTAATCCTGGCACTGGGGAGGCAAGAGGCAAGTAGATGTCTGTGAGTATGAGGCCAGCCTGGTTTACATATTGAATTCTGGGCCAGCTAGGGTGACATAGTGAGGCTCTGTCTATAAATAAATAAATAAACAAATAAATAAATAAATAAACAAATACATTTATATATGTGTGTATATACACACACTTTACTTTTAAAATAGTTGTTATCTATCCTTTAAATTTTATAGTTTATAGCTGTCATTCATTTATTGTTTCAATATCCTTTGAATGCATGGAATTTTAAAATGGAAAAGCACCTTATTGTCCAATAATAACATCTATTGGAAGAACATAGTTGTGTAATGTCCACTTTTGTCAGTCATGAAAAATACCTAAACAAACAAAAAGGATGAGGTCAGCTAGCTTTCTATTTGGTGAATGTGAGCTCTTGAAAACCTTGGGAATAATTGTGGAGCATAAGGAAGGAGTATGATAATAGGAGACATCAGGCAGAAAGCTTGAAGTGCTACCAAGGCTTTGTGCTACAAAGGAAAAGCAACTTCTGCATGATGACCATACCAACATTCACAATGCAAGTACTAATGGAGTAGAGACCATACCAATATTCACAGTGCAAGTACTAACGGAATAGAGCTACGAGCAACTGGGGAGTGGTCTTGATAACCATGGCCTCTTAACAAAACACCTTAAACACAGTATTTCAAAACAGAAAGGTCCTTCAGATTGAGTGTTAAAAATAATCAGAAAAGAAAATGTACTCTGCATAAGCATACTTTGAGTGATCTTAAGATTGTATTTATTGTGTAAACATTGCCTCTGAGAGAGGTGTCTTGATGACTCCAACCTGGGACCTGAGTTCTGGTTTTATGCTAAAATTGTGGCCTTGCAGGATATTGAGTTGTGATACATGGCATGCTGTGTAGATAAGGCCATTAGTTTGGGGTCAGGAGACACGTGGAGAGGTTTAGTTTTCTTAGTTGAAGAGAGATCATAGCCTAAGTCGAGGATGACTGATGTCCCAGAGTCCCTTGGGGTACTAGGGTAGAGTGTAGACAGATGGCTGGAGACAGAGCTAATGTGTTATTTTTCTTTGTAACTGTGGCAGCCTTTTAAGCAATGGCTGTCCTAATCAGTAATTGCAACTCCACTGCCACCAACAGGGGTTGAACCGCAAGGGCTGCAGCCTGAGGAGATTCTGTTCGCTCAGGCTCCGACTCTTTGAAGGGAACTTATCTAAATCTGTCCCTCTAAAGAACTCAAGATTCAAGTCGCTCACCTCCTCTCCTTGCTCGCATCTCCCCAAAAGCCAGGCCTCCTTCTCCCCAGTCCCCACTTAAAAGCCCTTCTCCACCTGGTTCCTCCCTACCACTTCCTGTCAGCTAGTTGCTGACTCAGCCTCCTGACCACAGGTTAATTTTTTTTTTATAATCAAACAAATGTTAACACGTCTTTGCATCATTAAACAAATGTTCCAGAGCATAAACAAAAGTAACACACCTTAAAATAATATTCTACCACACTAATGTCTCCCTCCCACCAGATGCTATGAAAGCAGCACTTCTCAGGGTAGCTCTAGAAACCCACTCATTCTTCTTTACAAAAGTCC